>NC_081343.1:33078643-33259304 GCF_029784015.1 Lycium ferocissimum | reverse complement strand
TAAATTCCACCATAACCACAACTAGAATCCGACAAAGTTAATACGTCCCATATACATACATTAACACACACATACGACCTATTATTATAAACCTTCTACTTGCAAAACTTTCATATTTCATAAATTCTACTCATTCTACATTTTTGTCATAAACCAAACCTCATAACATAAGAAAAATGAATTGATTCTTACCTTTTTCCACAATCTTCTTCACTTGACCAAGTTGTCAACTTGAAGAAACAAATGCTCTTCTTCCCAAAACAACTACACCAAGTTGTAAAGGACCATAAGATAGTGGAAATACCTGAAAAACAATTTTGGAGAAAGATTTCAAGGGGCTAAATTTTTTATGGCCAAGCCGTATAGGCTCTTCTTATGTATTGTTCTTGTTTTTCTCCTTGTCTAATTCTCTTGAAGCTTCTAATGAAATATGACTCATATATGGTCCTTTATTTTTAATTTGCTTGTGGAAATTAATAAATTCCATGGGCTTGGGCCATGTTATTTGACCACTTTATCTCTTTTCGGGGCCTTAATTCCTCTTTTTTTTTTAGCCCAAGTAGTTGGCTAACATTTGTAATTTCATAGAAACAAATTTTTTTTCCAAATTCTAATTTTGCCCTTAGCCTCCCTCGGCATTTTTTCGCATTAATATTTCTTATGAACAACTTATATACAAACAAGATCAAAATATAGCCTCGTCTTTATCCCGTCTGCACTTGTTTCAAATTTTCGAAAGTGCAAAATACGGGACATAACACTTATCGTCGGAATAAAAGTGCTGCCTAATTGATATTGGAAATAGGGACATGGGGCAAAGTATAAACGGATAATGGTATAAGACACCCGCAGCGGGGGAAGCGGGTGAGAGAAATGCAAGGTGAGATGGAAACAATTGACTTTCGTAATACATTTGATATGGATGCTTAAACTTCAAGTGAGATCCCTTATTAATAGGTTAGTAAGATCTAAAAGCCAAAGAATAAATGAACGAAGTCGGGGTATTGAGGCAGCGATGTTGAGAAATTTTGTTGAGGTCTCGAATGATATGACACTAGAAAGTAGGTGCCTATAAAAGAGGTAAGAGTACGACAAGAAAATGGTATCGAGTAACCCAAAGGAGGATAGCAATGCCATGCTGGATTAGAAGCTAAGATGTTGGCAATAGAGTTGCTCGCTGATGATATTGCGACTTATAAGTAACAAAGGAGAAGGGATAGAAAACCTCTTATAGTAGGAAGTGAGAAAGTAAAAAGGTGAATAAAGGAAGGGAAAGGAGTATGATAAGATGGGCTACGGGCGAATTTTAGTATGGAAGAGATATGTAAAGCAGGATGAATCAGGAGAAGGAAAGGCTATGACTAAGATTGAATATACCTTATACAAGTTGTACAAGAATAGTGATACAACCTACGAATACTTGTATGTTAAGGACGGGACCAAGTGAAAATTCGATGTGTTAAAAGTTTGGATTCGATTAATAACAATACGGTTACGATATTTCAGGTACATTAAGAAAAATGTAAAGATGGTTTAAGCTAAATTACCGAGATAGGATTAATACTAAGGGCAAATAGGACTTGGCCATGGTTGAATCGAAGGTTTATCCCGATACCGATTGTAAGATAAGAGAGGAGAAGGCAAGATAAAGCATGAAGACAAGTGAGACGACGCCAAGGTATTTCTTGGGCTAATTCGAGCACCTTTGCATATTCTTGTAAAGATTGCAACATAATATGTGATAGGAAAGTTAAGTGCAAAAATTTGAGTAACGAGGCAATGGAAGGAGTTTGAATTAAAGATAAAGAAATGACACGAGATAATGTGCCTAGAATGTTACAAGTTGGGTAAGGGGAATTATAAGATGATTTAAGCAAGATGATCAGAACTAGCTGGTTACTAAAAGATGGTGAAATTATATGTCAAATTCTTTTAGAATTATACCGCTTAATGATAGACGAGAGCACGGAGCGACTATGTAAGTTATTATTATGAGGAACTCGGCGCTACTCGGTAGCCAACTCTAAGGATTGAGATTAAAAGCCAAAAAATAGAGCGACAACTAAAGTCTCCTAAAGAAGTCGAGAAAGGATACATGAGGTAGAAAGATTTCGATATGGTGCGGAAACGACGGGGCAACGTAAGGTTATTGAAGTAAAATAATGTACACCTCGAAAAATTTTGTTTTATCCGTAAAGTCTGCGAGGAGTCTACAGATTACCAGAGGCATGGGACATACCAGGGATTGTAAAAGTCTAATAAATCATCGAAGAACGTCTACACATTATAAAATCTTATATAAGGATTAAGAGGTAAGATGAAGTGAACAATACGTCTTGAGGGAGTAGCTTATAGAAGAAGAAGGAGTCGAGCTATGACTAAGTGCACCGTAAAAGAGAATAAGATTTCGGCGGAAGAGTTCGCAATGCAACAGTCAACCAACTACGAAATAAAGAGGAGAGTAAGGACAACAACGTGGAATTATTACCTCGAGAGGCAAGAGTAAGAGAAAATATTACGGGAATGGTTACTTAAAGATCTGGAATGGGTCATAATAAATTGAAGAGAATCGACCAACAAAAAGGGCTTATGAAGGGCATAATTTAATAAAAGGACACCTGAGGAAGTATTGGGAGTACAGGACTGGTTTAACATTCGAGGACGAATGTTCAAAAGGGGGGAAGGATGTTACATCCCGTATTTTCGTACGTCGAAAAGCGTGCGAGTTAAACGATTTTAGTAACGGACACAAGGTTATTCCCCAAGCTTATAGGTGATTAAAGTGATGGTACACATGTGTTGTAAGGATTTGAAGTTAAACCAATCGAAGAAAATAAATTTTGTTGAGTTTCAACATTTATTTGAGTGAAATACGGTCCAAGCTATAATACTCCGTATTTTTTGACTAAAAAATTTACTCGTCCAACATGAGCAAATTTACCCGAGCCCGGAGAATTCGATCATACCCAAGGATGAAAATCAAAAGCTCGGTGTATACAAGGAATGAAGTCCCAAAATAATTTAGGAAGATAAGTGTGACCACGGTGATTGAGAATAATATTTTGTGTGTACCAAAAGGGACTATGGACTAGTGTTATATCACACGGTCATGGTAATGGGTATATGGAGTATGTTAAAGGTGATCACTATTTAATTAAATTGAGATCAAGAAATTAATTATATGGATAATTGGTTATATGTTTAATTTTAGCGGGAGATTAATTACCTATAAGTGGCTTATGGTTAATGATTAAGGTGGACATCGTGACCCTCTACGTGGCAGCAACTAATGACTAAGTAAATAATGGTCAATGGATAACATTAATGTCAAGGCATTTCCATGACGTGTCATGATAGGAAAAGGCTTCATGTGACTAAGAATTGTTAGGCAAGTATGTGGCACATTTAAGGGGAAGTAATCAGAATAGGCACGACTACATATATGTATATGTAAACCCCAAAGTCCTTTAGTGAGGGGTATACATACAAATATCTTCTTTTTTTATAGGAGAGAAAAATCATATGGAATTGGGGCAGCAACATTCTTGCACGAGATTCATTCTCATTTGAAATTACATAATCACATGAAGTATTTTCAATCAGCAACGTGAATTATTTTGGCAAGCAAAGAACATGTTTTATTCTATTTTAGGCGGATTGGAGATTTCTTCGAATTGAAGTAAGGTGGAAAAAGATTATTTCTTGGCATATAGGGTAAGAATTCTCCTCTACTATGTGATATCCCGTATTTTATACGTTCGGATATTTCAAGGCAGTCGTGGCAAAGATAAGGGAATGACCATCTCCCAAAATTATTTTAATGTACAAGTTGGCTATGAATATGAGTAGTATGGAAATATCGGGAAATGTTAAGGGTAAAAAGAGGAATTCGCAAAATGGTTCACGGAAATAATGCGGAAGGCCGAGGGGCAAAACGGGAATTTCACACAAGGATCGTGATAAAGATTATATTATCGAGTATGAGAATGTATATATATGGAATTTGGAGAGCGTAGGAAGTAAACCGGTTAACGTGATCACTCGAGGATAGCCCTTGTAACCATAAGCCAAGGTGGGGCCCGCCCATCGGGACTTTATAAAAGACATATAAAGAGATATATGGGTAGTACATATGAAGTTGAGCAAGTCCTAAGAAGGACCCATAAGCCAAAAATGAGTGTAAGCCCTCCAAAGGACGATTTAAGAAAACGTTTCCGATGACCTGACTTTAAGGGGCAAACACGGCATTATACGTTTGGAATTTGGGAAAACCCCGAAATAAAAGTTGTAGATAATTGAATTAGCTTTCCAACGGTAGGTTGTGGAACCTGACACGATGTCGGAATCAAAAGTTATGGCCATTTTAAGAGAGAGACCTTAAGCTGCCAAAAATAATAAAGAGAGAAACCGCGGGCCCCACGTGGGGAGGTCAGTGAAACCCGACTTAGGGGTGCTATAAATACCCATAAATCCTATTTTTTCAGCAATATTAGCATTCTAAAATTTCTAGAATTCTCTCAAACTTCTCCCAAATATTATAGTTTGATAAATCAAGAATTTAACAAGATTTCGCCAAACTAGTCCGTGAAAGGTGATTGTTCTTCTTTCTACTCAAGTGTGGCGTTGGAGAAAATTTATGTGGCTGAGTTTCTTCAAGTATAAGGTATTTTATTCATCCCATATCTTGTGTTGAGTTTATTTTAAGGTCTAGCAAACTTTAAAAACGAAAATAGTTATGGAGAAGGGTCATAAAGTGTTGTGTTGAAGCGATTGTGTTTATGGGCTGTTTGAACATGTTGTGGCCATGTTTATGGACTGATTTATATATGTAAAGATGGTATATAATATTGTTAGTTTGTTGGCGAGATTATACTCCTCGATTGGGACGAAAGGAAGTGCATGTTGTTGTTGTATGTTGAAAAACATCGTGTGGGATGTTTATGGAACATATTGTTATGAATAAAAGTGTTGTGATGTTGATATTATTGGCATGATTGTTGGTGTTGTTGTTGATAATTTGGCCGGGTTGAATTCCCGATTGCCGTTGATTAAAAATTGGCGAGTTAGATTCTCGCGATGGTGTATTTACGAGGAGATGCGCCGAAATTTCGGCACATAACAAGTAAATGTATTTGAAGGATTAAGAGAGGCATATGATAATGAACCTAACGATGGTGTCAATCTTCTTGAATGTAGACTAGCGATAGCGAGTAGTTGGACAAGTAAACGTAGCTAGTAAGGCGCGGCGCAGTATATGTTAAGGCTCGTCCTTTCTCTTTCTATGGCGATTCATATGTAAGATGTGTTAAGCGTTTCCATAACGATTTCATTTCCAAAAGCTAGAAGTAAGGGTTTTAAAACATGATTTCCTTCCTAAAAGTCTACAAGTGTTTTCCAAAATATTCCTTTTTCTTCAAAAACCAAGTATTACAATATTGAAAGTCTTAACGACTAGAACGACGACTCCGATTATACAATGACAAAGATGATGCTAAACATGAGAAAATGTCTATGACACGATATGCTATGACATGTTACGATATGATATGACATGACATGATATGATATGACATGACACGATATGACATGATATGATATGAAATGATATGACATGATATGATATGACACGAAATGACATGTTCTACGTTATCTTAATGTTATTCTCCGTTGGTAGTCTCGCCTTATGATTATTGATCCTTCAAGGTGAGACAAAGCGGCCATGATTGCTCCATAATGCGATCGGAGGTTTCCGACCTTTCGTCACTCCGATGGATACATGACTTTCTTTGGGCTCTCATGCATGCCATACCCGTATATGGGTTGGGGGGATGGGATACATGTATATGTGGGGAATGGGAAGGAGACATGTTTCATTGCCACCTGGTCGGTGGCTTATCATCCCGGACGCGGGATGCCGGACGCGGGATTTATGGGCGAGCCGACGTATTTCGGCGCTATGTGGGTGAGCCGACTTGTTCGGCGCTATGATACCATATGACCGGACCGAGCCATGCATGGCATCCGCCCCCGGGGCACTCATATGCACGGGTCACGGTTTTACGGTATATGATCCCTATGTACCGGTTACGGCTTACATGATATGCTCCACATGTATAAAAATTACGCCTTTATACATGATATGTCCTATATGTACGGGTTACATGTTCCATATGTATAAACTTTACTCCTTTACACATGATATGTCTCATATGTACGGATACTCTCTTCTACATGATATGTTCTACATCTCCATATCGTCATTACACATGATTACATCCCCTACCGAGTTACTTTTCATGCCTTACATACTCGGTACATTGCTCGTACCGACCCCTCTTCTTCGGGGTCGCGTTTCATGCCGCGCGGTGAATCCGGATGAAATTTGAAGCTAGCATAAAGATGTCCGGGGGGTTGGTAGGCTCCACTTGTCCCGGAGTGCTTTCTGAGTCGAGTATATGTGCCATGATGATTTGTCGAGTTAGAGACTTTGCGACAACGAGTCGTGGGTAATGGGTTGTCAGTCTATAAGCGGCTCCAACAGCCGACACGTTATTACGAGTCTTATATGATGTCAGACTGTGCTTATGGAAAAGAAAAAAAAAATTCTATGCATTCATTTCTAACTGATTCATAAGTTCACATGTGTAATAAGAGTTAGCGGGTTCGCTCGGCTCCGAATATGGAGTCGGGTGCCCATCACACACCTAGTAAAGTCGGGGTGTGACAAAGTGGTATCGAGCCGAGGTCGGTCCAAGGGTTGTACGCAAAGTCGTGTCCGGTAGAGTCCTGTTTATGGGTGTGAAGCCGGCCACATTTATAAACGAGGAAGGCCGCGGGGCATCTAGGAATGGTTGACCTTCTTTCGTCATGAGATCGTGCGATAGAGCCAAGTCATAGGAGATAAGATCCCTTATACTAATCGTGGAATTCCGCGGCATCCAGATCGGCGGAAAAAGGCGAGGATGACATGGAAGTCAAAAGAGGTAGGACTTGGATGGATATATTTGTTCTGTTATGTGAAGGGGAGCCGGATAGGAAAATAGATATACGCCGGGCGGAAAGTGAATATTGGGAAGAGAAAAGGGTAAAAAGGTAAATGTAAAAGAAAGGACGTATTACGAAAATGTTTCGGAAGGCTGTAAGACTTCGACTTGATCCAGAACATGTAATAAAGGTCATGTGAGGAAGCGGACGCGAAAACATCGGCCAAGGCACCGAATTCCGTGAAGTTTTGAGGTTAAGCGTGCTCGGTGGGAGGATGGGTGACCCCCGGGAAGTTTATAAGAAATTCTACACATTTGGACATAAGAGACAAATAAGAGGACGAGTAACCTAAGAGAAACTAGAGTGTATGGGATGCTTGGAAACCTTAAGAGGATGCGTAAGACGAGGTGGATTAGCTCGGTAAAGAAACGAGGAGCGTGTATAACACGATACCACTAGAATTAGGATAGGCTTGAATAGCATTTGGACGTATTTTGTGGGCTGGCTATAGTAGTTATATACATATTTATGTGAAGATGTAGGATATTCCAAAATGATTGTATAGGTGAATATTGGAGTTCCGAACCTTGGCACTATGGCAAGGAGGGCATTAATCAAACAAAGGAATCGAAGCCCGAGTGATAGCGAAAGTAAATGGTCCCGGTGTTATGAGATAAAAAATTAGTGCCTGCGCGACGATTAAGACTAAAGAATCTAATAGTAATAGTTGGAAAGGAAGAGGAGTGAGCTAATGGAAAATAAGGAAACCGAGAGGGTACGGAAGGGTGAACGATAAGACATTGCAGCAAAAAGGGAAGTAAGAAAATCTAGTGAGGGAAACCTCGAGAGAAGCTACCGACAAGACACGAGAATACTTGGGCCGAAATTTAAAAGATAGGTGTGAGAAGGGATAGAGTGTGGTAATATAGATCAAAAGGGAAGAGTGCGGAGTCCGAGGACCGATTCCAATAAGTAGGGCCAAGGGGATAATAATCTGCGATAAGGAATGTGAAGTAAGAGAAAAGGATGACTAAGCTTAGCGACGATGCAATGAAGCTCTAGTTTTGAAAGTAATATAAAGGAATAAATGTATAGCCATACTAGTATGGTTGCCTCAGGCATGGAAAACAAAAGGGCGAGATCTATGTGTTAGAAAGGAATAGTTCACGAGCTTTAGGACCCATATGAAGAGATAGCAAGAGAAAGAAGGTACTCGAAGGTGGTTAGCATGTAAGGAGCCCCCAAAAGGGGGGGGGAGACCATATTATATTAGACCTAAAAAGGAATCGCAACACTATCAAGTACCGAAAAGGAAATCTATTAGCTTGGAATCGGTACAAAAATATGTCGGTGTGTCGCAAGAATACTTGGGAGAAAAGTAGAAGCGAAATAACAATGAGTATACTAAGAGATAGACACGAGGATAAAGGAATAGTCTGACCGCATTGGATCGTTAAGTAAAGATTGCATACCCAAACATGATTTCCGTTAAGGTGTGGTGATGAACGAACGAGAAAAGAGATGGTCTGAGAAAGACAAGGGTAATGTATTGGTTCAGTAAATTAGAAAACCCATGATATCGAACAAGGACTCATGAAAAGGTCAAGGAGTTCGATTATAAGGAAAAGGAGGTAAAGGATAAGAAACGGGCATAAAATAAGGAACAGCTATAAACGGAACCCTCCCGTAGTATTATGACGCCATAAGGTCAGTTGAACATTCGAGGACGAATGTTCTAAAGGGAGGATGTTATATCCCGTATTTTATACGTTCGGATATTTCAAGGTAGTCGTGGCAAAGATAAGGGAATGACCATCTCCCAAAATTATTTTAATGTACAAGTTGGTTACGAATATGAGTAGTATGGAAATATCGGGAAAGGTTAAGGGTAAAAAGAGGAATTCACAAAATGGTTCACGGAAATAATGCGGAAGGCCAGGGGCAAAACGGGAATTTCACACAAGGATCAGGGATAAAGATTATATTATCGAGTATGAGAATGTATATATATGGAATTTGGAGAGCGTAGGAAGTAAACCGGTTAACGTGATCACTCGAGGATAGCCCTTGTAACCATAAGCCAAGGTGGGGCCCGCCCATCGGGACTTTATAAAAGACATATAAAGAGATATATGGGTAGTACATATGAAGTTGAGCAAGTCCTAAGAAGGACCCATAAGCCAAAAATGAGTGTAAGCCCTCCAAAAGGACGATTTAAGAAAACGTTTCCGGATGACCTGAATTTAGGGGCAAACACGGCATTATACGTTTGGAATTTGGGAAAACCCCCAGAAATAAAAGTTGTAGATAATTGAATTATCTTTCCAAAGGTAGGTTGTGGACCCTGACACGATGTCGGAATCAAAAGTTATGGCCATTTTAAGAGAGAGACCTTAAGCTGCCAAAAAAATAATAAAGAGAAACCGCGGGCCCCACGTGGGGAGGTCGGTGAAACCCGACTTAGGGGTGCTATAAATACCCCATAAATCCTATTTTTTCAGCAATATTAGCATTCTAAAATTTCTAGAATTCTCTCAAACTTCTCCCAAATATTATAGTTTGATAAATCAAGAATTTAACAAGATTTCGCTAAACTAGTCCGTGAAAGGTGATTGTTCTTCTTTCTACTCAAGTGTGGCGTTGGAGAAAATTTATGTGGCTGAGTTTCTTCAAGTATAAGGTATTTTATTCATCCCATATCTTGTGTTGAGTTTATTTTAAGGTCTAGCAAGCTTTAAAAACGAAAATAGTTATGGAGAAGGGTCATAAAGTGTTGTGTTGAAGCGATTGTGTTTATGGGCTGTTTGAACATGTTGTGGCCATGTGTATGGACTGATTTATATATGTAAAGATGGTATATAATATTGTTAGTTTGTTGGCGAGATTATACTCCTCGATTGGGACGAAAGGAAGTGCATGTTGTTGTTGTATGTTGAAAAACATCGTGTGGGATGTTTATGGAACATATTGTTATGAATAAAAGTGTTGTGATGTTGATATTATTGGCATGATTGTTGGTGTTGTTGTTGATAATTTGGCCGGGTTGAATTCCCGCATTGCTGTTGATTAAAAATTGGCCGAGTTAGATTCTCGGGGATGGTGTATTCTGGAGGAGATCTTTGCGAAATTTCGGCGATAACAAGTAAATGTATTTGAAGGATTAAGAGAGGCATATGATAATGAACCTAACGATGGTGTCAATCTTCTTGAATGTAGACTAGCGATAGCGAGAGTTGGACAAGTAAACGTAGCTAGTAAGGCGCGGCGCGGGTATGTTAAGGCTCGTCCTTTCTCTTTCTATGGCATGATTCATATGTAAGATGTGTTAAGCGTTTCCATAACGATTTCATTTCCAAAAGCTAGAAGTAAGGGTTTTAAAACATGATTTCCTTCCTAAAAGTCTACAAGTGTTTTCCAAAATATTCCTTTTTCTTCAAAAACCAAGTTTTACAATATTGAAAGTCTTAACGACTAGAACGACGACTCCGATTTTACAATGACAAAGATGATGCTAAACATGAGAAAATGTCTATGACACGATATGCTATGACATATTACGATATGATATGACATGACATGATATGATATGACATGACACGATATGACATGATATGATATGAAATGATATGACATGATATGATATGACACGAAATGACATGTTCTACGTTATCTTAATGTTATTCTCCGTTGGTAGTCTCGCCTTATGATTATTGATCCTTCAAGGTGAGACAAAGCGGCCATGATTGCTCCATAATGCGATCGGAGGTTTCCGACCTTTCGTCACTCCGATGGATACACATGACTTTCTTTGGGCTCTCATGCATGCCATACTGTATATGGGTTGGGGGGATGGGATACATGTATATGTGGGGAATGGGAAGGGAGACATGTTTCATTGCCACCTAGTCGGTGGCTTATCATCCGGACGCGGGATGCCGGACGCGGGATTTATGGGCGAGCCGACGTATTTCGGCGCTATGTGGGTGAGCCGACTTGTTCGGCGCTATGATACCATATGACCGGACACCAAACATGCATGGCATCCGCCCCCAGGGGCACTCATATGCACAGGTCACAGTTTTACAGTATATGATCCCTATGTACCGGTTACAGCTTACATGATATGCTCCACATGTACAGGTTACAGCTTTATACATGATATGTCCTATATGTACGGTTACATGTTCCATATGTATAGCTTACTCCTTTACACATGATATGTCTCATATGTACGGGATACTCTCTTCACATGATATGTTCTACATCTCCATACTTGTCATTACACATGATTACATCCCCTACCGAGTTACTTTTCATGCCTTACATACTCGGTACATTGCTCGTCTTGACCCCTTCTTCGGGTGCGTTTCATGCCGCGCGGTGAATCCGGATAGTGAAGCTAGCATAGAAGATGTCCGGCGGGGTTGGTAGGCTCCACTTGTCTTGGAGTCTTTCTTTGAGTCGAGTATATGTGCCATGATGATTTGTCCGAGAGTTAGAGACTTTGCGGACGAGTCGTGGGTAATGGGTTGTCGGTCATAAGCGGCTCCAACGAATGACACGTTATTACGAGTCTTATATGATGTCAGACTGTGCTTATGGAAAAGAAAAAAAAAATTCTATGCATTCATTTCTAACTGATTCATAAGTTCACATGTGTAATAAGAGTTAGCGGGTTCGCTCGGCTCCGAATATGGAGTCGGGTGCCCTTCACACCCTAGTAAAGTCGGGGTGTGACATACTAGATATATTTAAATTCATCCAGGTCATAGTTAAATTGTAACATGGGAACGACGAAATTAATTGCGGGAAATCGGATAAATTATTATTGTTATCATATGGGCTGTTTGGTGGTTGTTATGAATCGTTTTGTGGGCTGCAATGTCGAGGGATTGGCTGTAGTTGTTGTCATTGTGTTTGTTGTTATACTACGTATATACGAAAATAAAGAAGTATATACAAAGATCGGTATAGGAATGCATATTAGGTGTTTTCGAAGTGATTTAAGAATGGATTTAATTCTAGTTTGATATGAAATTGTTGGTATTGCTGTTGTTGGTATTTCTGTGTTGACAGGAGGATAATTAGAAAGTCGGGTTAGGCGAATATATAGGGGAAATGCTGCCCGATTTTCGTTAAGTCCTTGAATAAGGAGAAACCCTAAACGAGACATATAAGTTAAAGAATAAGTTCTATAAGCGACGGCCTACGGATTTACGAACTAGAAAATATAGTTACTAACGATAACGTTGCTCTTATATTAAATAGGCTAAAAGAGCGACGAGGCGAACGGATTTACGGACAATCGCTAACAGGTATGTAAAGCCTATCCCTTCTTTCTTTTGGCATGTCCTAGACTTAAGTGATAAATGATATGAACTTTGGGGTAATTCTATTCATAGACTTTGGATGTGATCTTAAATTCTTATTTACTTCTTGATGTTAGAACTCTCGAGTGATTGAGCCTCCCTTTTCAGCTTTCTGTACGTTGGACACTAGTCGATATATATCCGTTCCTATTCTCAGGAACTTTATGATAACTTGTGACTGGACTCTTATAAGATGTTTCATACTTTATTGACATATGAATATGATTTCTAAGTCCTTTTGATATACTTTATGATAGCATTCAAGAGTTAGTTAAGATGCCCCGAGTAACGCTTGAATAGTGTTTGATATAACCATTGTCCTGATTTTTAAATGATAGCTCGTGTTGATTATTCTATTGAGTCTTGAAAGATGTTTTAATTGCATATGGTTGCTCACTACTCCACTCGTGCAAGTCTTAACATGACTTTCACTGAGTCCTGGGCCAGGACACGTTTGCACAGCTCCACTGCATTGTTCACCGAGTCCCTCACTAGAGGGCCAAGACACGTTATATGTATATGTATATGATGATATGATGACATGATGATATGATGATACGAGGATGACGGCCAGGATGGCATATGATGATTTTATTCACCAAGTCCCTCACTAGAGGGCCGGGACACGTTATTTATACATATGTACAGGTTGATTATCTACTTATGTCACTCAGTCCCATAACGGGTTGGGTATGATATTGACACGCATAATTTATGTTTCAAGGGCAAGCCTTGTGGTTTTCTGGTTATTGTACTAGTTTCTATACTCCTTATTTCAGTAGGATCCTGTTTACTGTATTTCATGCTTTACATGCTCAGTACATATTCTGTACTGATCCCCTTTCTTCGGGGGGCTGCGTTTCATGCCCGCAGGTACAGATACTCGCTTCGGTGATCCGCCAGCTTAGGATTTCTATTCGACTATCTTGGAGTGCTCCATTGTCCGGAGCCTAGATTTTGGTACGCATCCTCTTTATTATATATATGTGTTTATCCAAGGGTACGGCGGGGCCTGTCCCCGTCATATGTCATTGTTGATACTCTTGGAGGTACGTAGACATGTGTGTGGGTTGTATATAGATGTTGTTCAGTTGTGTTAGCATGACTTGTGTTTTGGGACGTTCCCTTTCGTAGTGGCAGCCTTGTCGGCTTGCGTACATATATATATGTTTTGGGATGTTGTATGTAGTGGCAGCCTTGTCGGCTTGCGAGTATATAGCTGGGACGTTCCCATACGCTATGATAGCCTTGTCGGCTTATGTACGATGTTATTTGTTGATAGTTGTGACTCCACAGGAGACAGGTTGCCTTGGTATATATGTATATGACAGTTCTGAGACGACGTCTTATTTTTATAAGTTGCCTTATTATGTTTAGTTTCAGTTGATGATGTCTAACAGATATGTATGCGAGTGTCCAGCTCGGGCACTAGTCACGGCCTACGGGGTTGGGTCGTGACACCCATAATTAAGACTCTACTGGACATGGCTCGTAGACACACCCTAGGACAGAACTGCTCTGATACCACTTTTTGTCACGACCCAACCGGAGGGTCATGACGGCTACCCGGTGCTAACCCACCCGGGCACCTCTTATCGTTGATTCACATTTACATCTAGGTGAGCCACATGGCTAAGTCATACTTTTTATCCATCATTCATACTAATGTCATTGGGCAACAATACATCTATATCATCATCAACAACTATGCCCATATCAATGTACTTAAGCCGACGAGGCTAACAAAATGATATCCAAAATATAAGCCGACAAGGCCAAATACATCTAACCATATACACATGTCTACGAGCCTCTAAGAAGAGTATGTCACATCATATAGGCGGGACAGGATCCCGCCAAGCCAATAAGTATGTACACAAAAGAATAGATACCAAAAACTGTAGCTCCGAATGAAATGGAGCCCCGCTACGTAGTCCCTGAGTAATAAAGCTATGGATCAAGCCTGTCTCCCTGGCCACCTGCGAGCATGATGCAGCGTCCACAAATAAAAGGACGTCAGTACGAATAATGTACTGAGTATGTAAAGCATAATCAATACAACATAAGAAATAGTATAAGATGGGAGGTAATAGAACCATCGTCATAAACACTTGTCTTCTATAGGGACCTTCCATTTCTAATGTGTGTTTATGTACATACACACGTACATATCCATATCCTTATCCAGATTCGTATTCGTATTTATATACATTTTCATATCCACATTCGTATTCATAATCATATTCATTTACATATTCATATTCATAGCATACCCGACCATGAAGGATTGGTGTTTCACATACCCAGCCATGGCAAGGCTCGGTGATTATACATAACTAGCCCTACCAAGGCTCAGGGTTATCCGTACCCAACTGCAGTGGTATGCGCGTAATACATATCATACCTGGCCATATAAGCTTGGTGTTACATAATAGTCATACATAAATACATATACTTAAGAGCTCATAAGCGTCTTTGGCATCATTACTATCATCATTTCATTACATCTATCCTTAGAGAATCACTCATCGTATAAGGAATTTAGTAGAATCAAATCATAATGAGAATCATGAGCTTTAGTAGCTTCAAAGATAGTGTCACGACCCAACCCCGTAGGCCGTGACTAGTGCCCGAGCTGGACACTCGTATACACCTATTATCTATAGTCATACATTATTAGCATGAACGAACTGATATAAGTATTAGGACAAGACGTACGCATATCAAAGCTACCTATCTCCTGAAGAGTTACAACCTTTAACAGTTAATATCGCATAAAAGCCGGCAAGGGGCGTCATATATATATATATATATATATAGGGGAACGTCCCAACAAAACATATTTATCCACGCAATTTATCCCGGCAAAAGGTCGCCACTACAAATGGGTACGCCCCAAAAAACAAGTCATGTCCACACAACGAAACAACAACTACACACAGACCCACATATGTGACCACAGACCTCTAAGAGTGACAACGACATCATATGACGGGTCAGGGCCCCGCCGTACCCTGAACAACAACATATATACATATCAAAAGGCTATACCCTGAAGCTAGGCTCTGGAACAAAGGAGCACTCCGAAATAGCTGAGTAGATATCCTAGGCTGGCGGATCTCCGCAACGAGTGTCTGTACCTGCGGGCATGAAACGCAGCCCCCGAAGAAAGGGGGTCAGTACGGAATATGTACTGAGCATGTAAAGCATGAAACATAGTAGATAGAATCATATCTGAGACAAGGTGTATAGGACTCAATGCAACAAACAAAGTTTCATAAAACTTGCCTTTGAACATATTCCAGCTGTATCGTTTTCATATCAATGTCAATATAGTGTTTTGTAATCAAAGCTGCATAATCATTCTGTATATAACATATATATAACGTGTCCCGGCCCTTTAGTGAGGGACTCGGTAATTATAATCATAACATCATAAACATAAACATATACGTGTCCCGGCCCTTTAGTAAGGGACTCGGTAATAAGGAATATAGGCCCTCCTGGCCACCATCTCCATATCATCATATCATCATATCATCACATCATCATCATATATATATAACGTGTCCCGGCCCTCTAATGAGGGACTCGGTGAATAATATAGTAAACATGCGCACGAAAACGTGTCCTGGCCCGGGACTCAGTGAAGGGTATAGCGGTGAGCACGAGCAGAATAATAAGCAACCACATAAATGCAATTTATCTTTTGAGATTCGATAAATAAGTAACTAACCAGCTCTAAAGTATTGGGATAATAATCACATTCAATTCTTTCTAACTTTCATTATAAGTCATAGCAAGGAACGTTTCAGCTTTCATGTACATGTATCAATTTCCATGATGTAGTTTTTTGAAAGTCGAGTATGCTTCTATTCATGCCATTCTTTTAAGAGTAGGAACTTCTATACATCATTCATTAGTCAATCATGTAGTACACTCGTGACAATAGCATTAAAGGAATATAGAATCATAAGTCATGCATGGAACTAGAGAATAGAATTTACCCCAAGGTTCATATCATTACCTACTTACGTCTAGGACATGCCAAAAGAAAGAAGGAATAGGCTTTACGTACCTTTAGCGTTTAGTCGTATTATAACTTGTACTTGCTGCCCAGTAGTACCTTATCCTATAACGATATATCAAAACTACGATTAGGTTACGAGGAATTCCGGACAGCCCGTACATTACTCAAAAACAGTCCGACCAACATACTATATAACTCGCAGCTTCCAACTTCATCCAACCAACAACAAGATGTCTAGCAACAATGTTCGTATAATCACAAGAAATCATATTGGCAACATCTTAACTCCTACAATCAGCCCACAACAACTTGAACTCCAAATTTTTAACCATATAATATCCCTACTCCTATTTATAGAAATTACAACAATCAAATCAACATTCAGGACAAGTTAACTCCTTCTTTTTACCAAAACAGTCCACGGTTTGGACTGTTTTCCCCTTTATCAACACATATCAATTCTTTTTACATTTCAACCTCATGTTTAACCACATCCTAACACAACACAAGGACTTCAAGTAAATCAACATTCAACATACATTAATTTACTCCCTTCATGAAAACAGTCCACGGTTTTGGACTGTTTCTATACTTCCACTTAAATCATTCCTTTTTCCCCTAAATTCACATATACACAAGGCATATAATATATCACAATGTCCATAACAACAACAATTAAAACATGACACAAAACAGTCCATAACTTCTCCTAAAACAGTCCCCTACCCGGCTTTACACCACCACAACAACTTCATGCTTTTCATCCATTCATCCATACTACAACACATTCAATTCACTCCCAATACATGTACAAGAAGATTAAGCATCATTTCACCTAAGTCTATATTACACGGCCCACCTCAAATTCAAGAAAAACAGTCCAATACCAACATGCAACATCATAAACATTCAATTCATCACCAAAACATATGAAAAGGGATCAACTTCTTACCTTATCACCCAATGCTTCAATCGGCTAAGCCCTCAAATCCATTTCTTGAAATTTAACACTTGTTCTTGCTATACCAATGAATGCTACACGTTATTATACCTCTATAAGGGAGCTAAATTGCTTGAAAAACTGATTTTTGGATCAACTTGGAACCCTTCACTCTCGGCTAGCTCTAGCCGAGAGACTCTTTCTTTCCAACACTATATTTCTAACTTGTAATGTGTAGAATGAATTGTGAAATGTGGAATGAGTCATATTTTTACCTTATATATGCATTGCAAGGGTTGGACAAGTGTCCCCCTTAACATTTGGGTCAAATATTCTTTGACCATTCCATTATACTACACGGCCAACTATGGCTTAACATAATGGGCTGATTTTTTGTTCCCAAACCCACTTAATAATCTAACCATGGTTAATTAATCCCTAATCTCCAATAATGTCCACACTATTTGAAATTTATAAACCAATCGTGCCATGTTGACATCAGAGATTAAAAAGATCCTTGTCGCATATTCGAAAATAATCTTGCCCTTGGATTTATGTCGATTGACTTACAAATAATCCGTCGTATAAAAATACGGGGTATAACAGATAGAATCATTTGGAGGAAATCATAGGCTCATGAAAGGATAGGTATCTAGCCAAAGAACCATGCCTTATTGAAAGAAGGGTTAGCCTTACATACCTTTTCGTTTAGCTATTCTATCACTTGAACGTTCTCCTTCAATGCTCACGTTTCTACCTTCATTAGAGTTATACTAACATTAGATAATCGATAGCTTAGCATACTTGACTAAAGCTAGAGAAAATTGGACAGCATCTCCTTTGTTTATACAACTTCCTCCATATCATATATCAACTCCCAAGCATCTCTAATAACATACACAACATCATAGCAATAGTTTTTATTCACCTACATTATCCATATTTCCCAATCCACTTCAAATCATCCATATTCATGGTCATGACACACTACTACATTCACTCGTATGAAATGTTTATCCCATGTTCTTAATGTCATTTATAACATATTTATAATCACAACATATCAAGAATTATAACTCATTCCAAACTACTACTCAAAATCTCATTATTCTCACCTTTGTAACCTATTTTCTATCTCCTTTCATAATCCAAGCCTTTCAACCTCTCAATACCTTAAACAACATGGAAAGACCATAAAACTTACCTTAGATAGTGTAGGAGTGGACTTTGGGTGGAAACACTTCACTTGAGCAAAACCCTAATTCCACCTCCACTTGGATTTCCTGTCTTGGATGAACTTTAATGAGTTTCTTACACTTGATTCTCTTGGTTTGATGAAGTTGATCATTAATATCTCTTGAATTCTTATAGGAGAGGTGTGTAGAAATGTTTTAGAGAGTTCTAGAGAGAAAGAGAGTGAAAATGAAATGAACTTGGTCCCCTTATTAATATCTCACAATCTGTCCCGCTTTGATTTCACGGACCAATATACGGTCCGTATAATTTATACTAACCGTATGTTTGGCTATACTTTTGGTCCAGTGAAGGCTGCCAATCTGGGCTAAATATACAGCCTAACATACGGCCAGTATATTTTATACGGCCAGTATGTTGGGCCATATAATGCCTAGCTTTTCCAAACTCGTTCTCGTTGACTCGTTTGATCTCCAATCCTTATGGAACCTTCTTAACACTTGTTTAACACCTCATTAACAATATAAGGGATGTTATAACTCTTCTCCAAGACATCATTAAGTTATCATTAATTTGGTACTCGTAAATCCTTTTCGATACATAACGTATACCATGCCTTCCTTGGCAAACTTTCTTCTCTTACCTTAAATGTCTTTGCAATCTCAATTAGGGTCATCAAATGCTATTTCTTACTTATTGAAACATTGCATACTTCGGGCCCTTCGTTAGTCTATTCGCTGTACATTAACGAAATTTTTTCTAAGGTGTAACAGATCTCTTAGGAATCCTACTTGACACTTTCCCTTTGCACCACATTGACTCGGAATAACATCTCTCAACTCATCCATTTCTGGCCAGCCATATGAGAACTTACCTACAATAGCATGCTTTAAATTCTGTATTTGTTCCATTCTTGATACTTCTGATGTAGTTCAATGCACCATTGGGATAACATCAACATATTGAACCTCCTTTATAGCTATAGGATCAACAATGGGGTTGGTAGTAGGGGTACATTCATGCACAAGAGTCTGCATGTAGGTTGTAGGGTTTGGTTTTTTGACTGAGAGAAGCGGGACAATTGGCTGAGAAACAGCTATTTTCGTGTTGGTAAGGGGAGGGTATTGATCTTGATTGGAAGTCGATAGAGGCTGGCCAGCCGCCGTTGACGGCTGACCAGTGGTCGGAGTGGCCATAGTTTGAAAATAGGTTTAGTTTAGGGTTTGCATGGGAATAGAAGGAGAGAGAAGATTGTGTGTTGGTATTGATTTTGGGGGGTTATACTAGAAATTAGATTTGGGGATAATTCTTCAGCTAAATCAATAATTAATGATTGGGTTATGATTACCTAGGATTCAATTTGGTATTTTACCCGTGAATTTCCCGTTTCGCCCTTGTGGGCCCGTTTCCCCAATTTCTAAGGTTAAATTGGACCTAATTGATATCATAGCAATATTAGTATCATTATTCATGATTTCTAATTTAGAATTTGATTATGCTTAGACTACTTTGGTTCTGAGCTTCAGAGGAAGGGCAAGGTGATAGAGCGGCTTGTTGGTGTTGCAGTTCGGCAGTCTAGGTAGGTTATGGTTTACCTTGGTGAGACTTAGTATAGTTAATCACATATTTGGATTATGATGTCGGAGACAGCATATGTATCTTCGGGTGTGAAGTTGGGATGGACATCACCTTAGGTTGGGCCCTGATGTGTGTTGGGACTAGCTACCCCGTAATATGTGTCTGATTGTTTAATTGTGTTGGCTTGATTCCATGCGTAGTTGGTAGATAGCGAATGTCGCTTGTTGTCTTGATTTGGGATAGGATTGACATACCGGTTGTTGGTATTTGTACTATGATACATTATTGGCGTACTTCATTGGTACTTGAGTTATTGATATATGTTGGCATACCCACTGTTGGTATTGTGATGTGACATACTGTTGGCGTGCCCCGTTGAGGTACTTGTGATATTGAGCTTACTTATTGATGATTGACATATGCATTGCATGCATTCTCTCATATTATCATGCATGGCCGATATCCGGTGATGATCCGGTATCGTTGATTGAGCGAAACTGATATTTGATAAACTCTTTTACTTAGAAGTGATCGTGGAAAAGGCTGATGTCCGAAGATCCATTTCGGAATCATTGTTTATATGAAACTGATACTTGCTAAACTCTTTCACTTGAGTGATTGTGAGGAGGGCGATGTTCGAGGTTCAATTCCGGAATCGTTGATTTATGAAACCGATATTTGACAACTCTTTTGAGTGATTGTGAGGAGGCCGATGTCCGATGGTTATAATCGAGCATCGTTGTGCATGGTCGATTCCGATGTTATCCCGAATTTGATTGTAGTACATGGGCTCCGCGGGTCCCCCATAGTGGTGCCGGTGAGACTCCCCCTGTGAGGAATTAGCCAGGGTCCCATCTATCTATTTGGCAAAGATCCGGGACGGGCGACACTCAAACTTCGCGAGTCATACTGGGTTGTGCTGCCGAGACGTCGATATTTCCGTCCGGAGTACATGTGTACATCTCATTGCATAGCATGGCATGGCATCACATTCATACCATTATTGCACTGCATTGCATTATTACTTGAGTGAGATGTCGTGATGACTGTATTGTGTTGATTGATTCTATTTTGTTGATTGTTCCAGGATTAGGTATACTCAAACTTATTCTATTGGGGTTAGATACTTACATAGGTGTTGATGGATACTCGGTTATGATTGTATTGTTCCATGCGTGATTGGTTTACCTGTTTATTTGCGTTATTTTCTAAATTGTTTTAACTATGCTTAGTCGGCCTATGATGCCTACCAGTACTGTTGTTTGTACTGACCTGCACTTGTTGCATTCTTTTATGAATGCAGAGTATCAAGCCGGATCTACTTCTCTGACTCGTGGATGATCAACTCCTCAGCTTCTACTTGAGTTTTCCAGGGTGAGCATGGTGTCCCCTGACCTCGAAGACTCTTCTATTGTTTATGTCTTACTTTTCTTTCACGACACGATTTGAGACATTTTATGTATATTATTCATACCAGAGTTATTCGGATTTAGATGCTCTTGTATGACCAGACCAGATACTGGGATGGATTCATTTACTTCCGCACTTATCTATATTATACTATATTGCGGGACTTACGTCATTCACTTCTTCCGCTATTTATTATATTTATTGATTGTGAACGTTGAGTTAAGGGTTCGCCTACCGAGGTGGAAATAGTAGGTGCCCGCATGACCTAGGCTAAAATGGGTCGTGACAGGAGAATAGTGCCCTAGCCTTAGAAAGTCACCTCTTTGCTCTTGGGAATTGTTTTGGGGATTATGAGAAGTGTGGGCACGAAATAACTATTTAAACTAGTCAATAAACTTAAGTAGTCTTCATTGCAGAGACCAAGGTTTCGCTGTAACGAACCCTGGGAAAATCTCACCCTTCGTTGCAGCGAACACCTTTCTTGCTGCAACGATCTCGCTGCAACGAAGAATCATCGTTGCAGCGAGGCCTTTTTGACTAGTGAGCACGGAATTTCACAACTTTTTATACTTAATCTCTTGAAATCATTCTAAGGCCTATGAACACAAGCCAACAACAAACCAAGTTAAAAACACATCAAAGAATCACTTAAAAGTCATAAAACACAACATACCACATGACTAAATTATTTAGGTCCACTCATTTCTAACCTCGGGAAAGTACTAGCAAGGGTAGAATGATCAAAACATGCATAACGACCAAGCGGGTCGTTACAACACAAAAACCAGAATGCATAGAACTAAAAAAAAATGAAAAAATAATACCAAGACGAGCAAGAAAATTACTAAACTAAACACCTAATCTACATAATAACACATAGAATAAACCCAAACTAACACAAAATCATACTATGGACAGAAGCAAATTAAGAGAAAAACAAAATGCGAAAATAATGAGAGGATTACCTTTTACGGAGCAGCGACTGGGACGACGAGAATCGAAATTAGACTTCCAACTTCACCAAAGATTTGAACACTTCACTTTGAGCCAGTGAAGGAAAATTGAAAGTGAGAAAGAGAATTAGATTTTTTGGAGGTCTCCTCCCTTGTATTCGAAAATTCAGAGTTTGATGGGGGTAAAAAACCATTTTTTCGTTATGAGAAATGGGCTCTCTATTTATAGAACCCAAAAATAATCTAGGGTTGGACTTTGAACAATGTGGGCAGGATTCCAAAATGAACAATTTCTGAGATATCTTTGAAATCCGGATTTGAATTCAAATCTTGTACTTGTAATGAAGAAAAATCGAAAATAAAAGATAAAATGAAAGAGAGAATCCGATTTTACCGTTTAAAAGCTGGCTAGGGAGAAGAAAACAAACTTTCATTAATTGTTTTGCCGGCAAGGTCTAGGAAAGTGAAAAACTCATTGAAGCTTTGCCATATTTGGTCGGAACAGTTGTGATTTTGAATGTTAGGGTTGAGGCGGCGTTAAGTTTTTTTTTTTTTTTTTTTTGGGGGGGGGGGGAATTAGGTTATGTTTGGTTGCTGGTCATTTTTTGTTAAAATC
Source organism: Lycium ferocissimum (assembly GCF_029784015.1). Classification (NCBI taxonomy): domain Eukaryota; kingdom Viridiplantae; phylum Streptophyta; class Magnoliopsida; order Solanales; family Solanaceae; genus Lycium; species Lycium ferocissimum. Next base: position 33,236,230 of record NC_081343.1, on the reverse strand, counting down.
AAAAGAAGAAAAGGTTTAGGGAAAAATAAAAGAATACATAGGCCGGGTTAGATGATTTGGGCTGGAGTGTTTTGGGCTTATAGGTCTGAAAAAGGGCTAGTTTATTAGTGTCCGAAAATGGGCTGTTGAGAAAGTTCAACTAGAAACTCAAAGAAAGACTAGACATTTTTTCTTATTTCAATTGAAATCAATAATATTGAAAGTAAAATGAGATGAATTAATTATCCATTAACTAATTAATCTTCTTGACTTAACAAAGTAAAATATTTATTTGAAAAAAGGAACTAATTATAGTGATTAAGCCGTAAATAACTTTAAATGTATAATTTAAAGTAAGTACTAAATTGGACACTTATTTTCAACATAATTAATATTTATATGTCCATGTAAAAACACATTTAATATATATTAGGATATTTTGCTAAATAAATGGCAAAAATAATACCAAAACTAGTTAAGAAATTATTTTGATTCTTATGAACACGTATTTTACTCTGTTTGAAATTCAAGAAGCTTGACCAGTTAATTTAAAAATGTGGAGGGCCAAAATTGGGTGTCAACAAATAGTCAGCCTCGTAGGGGGAATAAGTTGGATCTGGTTCTCAAGGGGAACTTTCACACTAAGTTAGTCATCATCAAGAAGGGGAAAATTGATAGTTATGCTGTAACTTACTTGATAGTTATGCTGTAACTTATTTTGTTTTGATGATTTGACAAAATGTATAAAGAACCAGATGCACTAACAAGGAAGTTGAGGGGATATTGTTGCTTAGTTAGTTCAGACTTTGGGAAAGAATCAAGTGAGAGACCAGGCAAGGGATCAGGTCCTTGTTCGTGCAAAGGACAACATTACAGCTGTAAAGTTGCTGACACACGCACACCGATACAACCGAGCAACAAAGGGAGTTGTTGTGCCCTGATTCTTCCTGTCACTCTCATCTTAACTGTCCTCTTATATAAGAAACATATTCTAAGGAGAAGACAGACTCTTGTACAAAAATATATATCTCAAGTGCAAGTCTCCACTCTCCAGAGGGTGTAAAAGAACAAGGCGTTAGCAGATCCAAGGAACTGTTCACTACAACTGAAGATGTGTTGAGTTCTAGGATTGTTAGGTCTTTTGTTATTATGTGCTTAAATTGCATACCTATTCTTCTATGTTAAGAAGTTAATTTTAGGTGTTTCTGAAAATTCTCAAAGTGTAGTTGTTGGAAGTGTGTTTCCGCAAGCTTTTGAGTGGTACACTAGGCTAGAGTTAGTCGAGGTGTATTAGTGGTCCTTGGCTAGAGTTAGTCAAGTGGAGGTGCTTGCAATAGGAGTATTACAAGTGTGGAGGGACTACGGGAGTTAGTTCCTAGGTTGCAAAAGCATTATTGTAAGGGTGAGGGATTATGGGATTTAATTCCTAGCATACGATAGAGTTGTAACCTAAAGTTGCTGGGTTAGTGGAGTTGAAATCCTACTGGCGTAGGTCGTGATTTTTAATCCCTTGAGCTGGGAGTTTTTCATGGTAAAATCTTGTCTTCTTTACTTGTTGCACTGCATAAGGGAACTGGTACACAACCAGGTCCGTCACATGCTGTGTTTGGTGCATGCATAGCACAACGCAATAATTGGTATTAGAGCGGGTGCTTTCTAAAAGGTTAACACCTAGACAGAATCTCTCAAATGAATGGATGTCTCACCAAACTCAAGAAGAAGAAAACCTCTTGAAGCAAATCAAGAAATCTAGGATCTGAAAATGGAGATGTAGATAAGCAAAATTGCACCTCAAAAGGAGGGAGAGACTTCGTGAGGATGCATATCTTTGGAAAGATACAACCAACTAAGGAAGCAAAGGAACTTGGTCTTTCCTATCCTCTTAAATCCTAACATTAGTAGACTTGGGCATAAATATAGTTATTAAGGATTGAGCATGGTAGCACTGAGAAAGAAACATTCAGAGTTGTGCTAGATCTAGCTCAATAAATTGATTTCTCTCTAATCGGCTATGTCAAGAGGAAATCTCAAGTGCTAAATCTTCTTTTTTGGTGACATCTAACTCTCTCTAACTGCTACAGGTGTACTCAGAGTAGTAGCTCTAGGACAGCAAAAGCATATATGTCATTGCATAATTCAGAGTACTCACCGAAACTTTAGTTTGGCAGGAGACCTGGTCTCTACTGATGAGGTTAGTAATCTTTCCAGCATTAAAATGATTAACAACTGCCTTAAGTGTCATGTCATTAATTGCTACCCACCTCTTTTTCGAACTTCTCAAAGCTAACATTTTAACTCTCCTGAATTGACTAAAGCCTGTGGGAAAAGACGTTTTGAACCTATCAAAATCAGTCTCTCCTGAACTCTTATCCTCTTCATTCATTTCTTTGCAAGAACTGTACGCTTCCCATAACAAAAATATCTCAAAATGAATCTACTTCGCCCACTACTCTGGGGACTAATCCTATTCTCACACCTTCCAAAAAACCAATTTCAACAGACCAAGTGTCATCTGAGCCATCCCGAGATATTCTAAGCTCCTCAAACCAAAATCTCTCCCTATCACCTTCAAAATCATTCGTTCCCAGCTGTAATGACCCGTTTGGTCGTTATAGTCTTTTCAGCATTTTCGCCCCTTTTTCGAGCTTAGTTAGCTCATTTTGACTCGATAGGACCATTGACGCGCTTCTCGAGGCGTCTAGATTTGATTCGGGTGACTTTTTATAAAATTTGGGCTTTAAGCGAAAAAGTGTTGACTAAAGTTGACTTTTGGGTAAATGGACCTTTTTCAAAAATTCATCGATTTTGAGAGGTTCGGATGGTCATTTAGCACTTATGTGTATATCTGATATGGTTCCCAATGCACTCGGATGCATTTTGGGACTTGGGTTGGGAAATTATAAATGAGGTATCGGGGGTTGACTCGGTAAACGAGACTTCCGTTGGAAATTTTGAGGCAACGAGTGCGTTCGTAGCGTGTTTTTATGTGGGTCTGTGCATGTGGTTTGTGAGCAGATGGCCTCGGGAGTTGTTCGGGATTTCGATTAAGACTTAGAAAATTAGTTTCTTAGAAAATTAGTTAGGTTTCTGGTACCTGGTGTCCACCAATGCGGTACCAGTGCCGTCCCCACAGCACCGCTGTTGCGGCCGGATGATCGCTGGGGCTGCCAAGTGTGATTTGGCCCCGAATGTCCCAGCGGTCTGTGAGGGCGCTTGGGCTTGTTATTTCATTAAGTGTGTATTAAATAAGCCCTTAGTCTATCATTTAATACCATTACGAAAATAGAGCTCTTGGGAACTGTTCTTGGAGATTATTGGTGAAGGTTCTTGGTGGTAAGTTCTCTTAATCCTCTTTACTAATTCCTTGTTCCTAATCATCATAGATTCCTCTTTCCTTAGAAATTCCTTAGTAATGGAAGATAAAAGTGGAGTTAATGAATATTTTATCTAGGCTTATTAATGATGAAATTGATGGAGTTTATGCTAGATTTTGCTGAATCTAAGGTTATTAATCATATCTCTTCCATTATTAGCTTTGAATTTTTAAATCAAAAAGTTAGTTTATACCCAAAATTAGGGGTTTTTGCTTTAATCTTGAAATTAGTAGAATCCATGAGTTAAAATAGCAATTAGTTGTTGGGTTATGATCACCTAGTGCTTAATTTGATATTTTGCTCCCGAATTTCCCGTCTTGACCTTGTCGGCTCCATTTCCCCAAATTCTAGGGTTTGATTTGACCTAAATTGAATGATAGCAATATTAGTATTGTTCTTCATGAATTCTAATCTAGATTTCGAATATGCCTAAACTTCTTTGATCTTGAGGCTCAGCAGAAAGGCAAGGCAAACGACTGATTTGTCGGTGTTTGTTGTTCGGACATCCAGGTAGGTTATGGCTTACTTTTGGTGAGACTTCGTGTAGCGAACCCTAGATTTAGGTTATATTGTCGAAGAAAGCATGTAAACCTTCAGGTATGAAGTTGGGTTGTATATTGTTTAGGTTGGGCCCTGTTGCGTGATTGGGTCTAGCCACCCCATTGTGTTGTGACTTGATTGTTCTATTGTGTTGGCTTGATGCCACATGCTGTTAGTAGATATTAAAATCTGTTGTTACTTCTTGATTGTGATATTGTAGTATCTTATGGGTTGACGTTAATACGAGGATATAGTTCTATATGACTTGTGTAGTCTTTCATGATATTGTGGCGTACTTTTGTTGGTAATTGTGACACGGATATATTGTTGGCGTACCCATTGTTGGTACTTGTGATATTGATCTGATTATTGATGTTTATATATGCATTGCACACATTCTCATGATATACAGTTGACACGTTATTGATACTTGATGAAACACTGTGATGAGATGGGCTCGGTTTTTAAATGAGAGTGGCGTGAGAGTCTGATATCTGATGTTAGTCCTGTAATCGTGGATTGAGTGAATGCATGGACTCCGCGGGTCCCCCAAGGCGGTGCCGGTGAGAACCCCCGCGGGCAAAGATCCGGGATGAGTGGCACTTAGACTTCACGAGTCAACTTGGGTTGTGCTACCGAGATGTCGATATTTCTGTCCAGAGCACATGTGTACACAAGATTTGCATTGCATTCATACATTATTGCATTGCATTGTATCATGGTTTATATTCAGATGATTTGGTGTTGTTACTTATGATGCTGGATTCGAATTGGTCATATTGAGACTCGGCGCATTTGGGAGTAGATGCTCTACCAAGGTGATGGCGTGTACTTGGTTTCGATTACGTTTGACTTATACTTGTTGATTTATCTGCCTATCATGCTTTATTGTCTGAATTATGTTAGCTATACTTAGTCGGCCTATGATACCTACCAGTACTGTGGTTTTGTGTTGATCTGCACCTGCTACATTCTTTTATGAATGCAGAGTACCAGTTTGGGTCTTCCTCCGTCTCCCGTTGCTGACAGTCGCCTTCAGCGCATCAGGTTTCCAGGGTGAGCACGAGTCGTTCGCCGCCTTGATGACACCTCTTATCATTATGTCTTAATTTTCTAATCTGAGACATAGACAGATTGCTGTATTATTATATTATTCCAGACTTGTATTTATTTCTTTAGATGCTCTTGTATGACTTAGATCAGACCTTGGGGTGTTTCCTTATTTTCCCACTATTTCTATATATATTATTGTGAGACTTACATAATTATGCTTTTTCGCTTGCTTGATTTATTTATTCATCTCTTTACTTATTGTTGGGTTGAGGGTTCGCTTACCGAGGTGGGAAAGGTAAGTGCCCGCATGACTTAGTCAAAATGGGTCATGACAAGTTGATATCAGAGCCCTAGGTTACCTGATCTATAATACAAGAGCGTGTCAATTAGAGTCTCGGGGATCGGTACGATGAGCTCCGTACTTATGTACGAGAGGCTATAGGGCATTTAGGAAACTTCACTTTCTTTCATTCTTTCGTGCTATCTTATTCTAATTGGTATCTGGAAAGATCGAATTAGTATCTGATTCTTATCTCTTCTCTCACAGATAGTGAGGACTCGAGCTACTATGGCCTAAGGTCAGGTGCAAGAGCCAGCAGCTACGGCTGGCACCCGAGGGCGAGCGACAGCCAGAGGGCGAGGCAGAGCTAGAGGTCGCGGGGCTGCCCCAGCCAGTGGCAGGGCTCTTGTGGTAGGACAGCGGCGCGAGAGCTCTCCGTCTCCCCGAGCACAGTATCGGCCTGGGATCGAAGCCGAGGCCGCGAGAGGATGGTGTGTGCCCAAAGACGGACACAGCCCGAGGTTATTTCTGATCAGGCTATGCATGATACGATGGCCAGAGTATGTCACGATCTATTTTGTCATAAGTCGTGCGGGCACTTACCTTCCTCACCTCGGTAAGTGAACCCTCAACCCAACGATAATAAGATAGAACTAAGCGAAAAAGAAACATAGTAAGTAAGACTCACGATATTATATTATAGGAATAGTGTGAAATAATAATATTAGCCCCAGGGTCTAGTCTGAGTAATACAAGAGGATCTAAAAGGGATAAATACATGTCAGGAATAATAATACATAAACTGTCTATGTCTCTGAATAGAAATAGGGCATAAATGATAGAGAAGTCTTCAAGGCAGCGAACGACCGTGCTCACCCTGGAGACTCGATGCTAATGTTGAAGCGATTATCAGCCATGTGAAACGGAAGCAGATCTAACTTGATACTCTGCATTCATAAAGGAATGCAGCAAGTGTAGGTCAGTACAAAACAACGGTACCGATATGCATCATCAGCCGACTAAGCATAGCTAACACAATTCAGATAATAAGGCCAGATAAGCAGATAAACCAACCAGTATAAGCCAAACATAATAGAAGCCAAGTATGCGTCCACACCTAAGTAGAGCATCTAATCCCAAGTGTGCCAAGTCTCAATTTATCAAGTCCAAATCCAACATCACAAATACAACATCAAATCATCTCCAAATCAAGTTGTGATGCAATGCAATGCAATAATGTATGGATGCAATGCAATGCCATGCATATGCTGTGTACACATGTACTCCGGACGGAAATATCGACATCTCGGTAGTACAATCCAAGGTGACTCGCGAAGTATAAGTGCCACCCGTCACGGATCTTTGCCTAACAAACAGACGGGACCCCGGATCTTTGCCCACGGGGGTTCTTACCAGCACCACCCTAGAGGACCCGCAGAGTCCATGTACTCACTCAATCCACGATTCCCGAATGAACATCGAATATCAGACTCTCACGTCACTCAAGTAAAAACTGAGCCCAGCTCATCACAGTGTTTCATCAAGTATCATCAGTATCCCAACAGTATATCATTAAGAATGAGAGTGCGTGCAATGCATGTATCATCATCAATAATCATGCTCAAGATCAAGAGTACCAACAATGGGTACGCCAACAATATATCTGAATCACAAGTACCAACTGTGGGTATGCCAACAATACATCAGAGTTACAAGTACCAACCGTGGGTACTCCAACAACAATGTAATCAAGATGGTAAAACAGAATCCAATATCTACCAACAACTCATGGCATCAATGACAACACAATAAAATAATCATAACACAACACAACGAGGTGGCTAGCCCCAAACACACAACAGGGCCCAACCTAAGGCAATATTCAACCCAACTCCATACCCAAAGGTTCACATGCTGTCTCCGACAATATAATCTAAATATATGCTTCGCTATACGAAGTCTTACCAATGGTAAGCCATAACCTACCTGGATGGCCGAACCGCAAATACCAACAACTCACTTCTTTTCCTTGCCTTTCTGCTGAGCCTCAGAACCAAAGTACTCTAAGCATATCTGAAATCTAGATTAGAAATTATGAAGAATGATACTAATATTGCTACCATTCAATTTAGGTCAATTCTAACCCTAGAAATTAGAAAAACGAGGCCCACAAGGTCAAAATGGGGAATTCGAAAGCAAAATATAAAATTAAGCACTAGGTGATCATAACCCCACCGCTAATTGCTGATTTAATTCATGAAATCCCCTAATTTCGAAATTAAAGCAAAACCCCCCAAAACTTTGGGTATAAACCCTAACTCTTTGATTCAAGAATTCAACTCTAAAAATGGAATACAAATGATTAACAATCTTAGATTCATCAAAATCTAACATAAACCCCATCAATTTCATCATTAATAAGCCTAGATAGAACAATCATCAAAACCGACTTTTATCTTCCATTACTAAGGAAATATTAAGGGAAGGAGGAATCTATTATGATTAGGATTAACGAAATAGTAATGGGATTAGCAAGATTTACCTCCAAGAGTTTTCTCCAAATATCTCCAAGAACAGTCCCAAAAAGCTCTAATTTCGAAATGGAAATAAATGAGGGACTAAAGGCTTTTAACACTTCATTAATTATACCCACTGTCCATCACCCGCTTTGGCGAAAGGCGGGACCGCCCCAGCGGAGCCGCTCCGGCAAGATCCTTGAGCGCCGCCGGTCAAGCCCAAATGGCTTGGACCGCTCCGGCCCGGCAGGGAGTGACCGCACCGAGCGGTCATCGGCTCGCCGCAAGGCTTTGGTGCCGCCAAAGCGGGCACCAGACACCAGAAAATCCACCCAAGTTTCACAATTCAATTCGATTTTTTGACTAATTTCCGAGGCCATCTGCTCACATACCATACACATAGACACACATAAAAATACACTACGAACGCACTCGTGGCCTCAAAATTCCTAACGAAAGTCTCGTTGACTGAGCCAACCCCCGATACCTTAATTCCAATTTCCTAATTCAAGTCCCAAAATGCATCCGAGTGCATTAGGAACTGAACCAGGTACACACACAAGTTCTAAATGACCATCCGGACCTCTCGAAATCGACGGATTCCCGAAAAAGGTCCGTTTGCCCATAAGTCCACTTTGGGTCAACTATTTTTCACTTTAAGCCCAATTTCACCAAAAATTTATCCGAATCTGATCTAGACACCTCAGAAAGTATGTCAACAGTCCCATCAGATCAAAAGTGAGCTAATCAATGCTCGGGAAAGGGCGAAAATGCCGGAAAGACTATTACCTACCAAACGGGTCGTTACATCTGATACCAATTGAACTGTCGCTTGTCCTCGAGCGAAGAAGAGAATAGAAGCGGGAAAATACCTGAATCAGTGAACAACTAAGGATATCGGCTACGCATGTCGGACTTGGTGGACCAAATATCCTCATCCGTAGGATGGTGCTTCCATTGCACCTTCACAGAAGCAATCTCGCCGACCTCAACTTTCGAACCTGCCTATCCAAGATTGCAATGGGCTCTTCCTCATACGTCAAATTCTCATCAAGCAATATAGAATCCAACGAACAATGTAGGAACCGTCGGCATGGTACTTCTTCAGTATCAAAACAAGAAAAATCAAATCAACTCCTGGCAAGCCTAGCGGCAATGCCAACTCATATGCTACATCACCCATACGGTCAACAATCTCAAACTGACCAATATACCTGGGGCTCAACTTGCCACTCCTACCGAACCTTATAACACCCTTCATGAGTGAAACCTTTAATAGAACCTGGTCACTAATAGCAAACTCTAAATACCGGACCTTCCGATCCGCATACATCTTTTGCCGGCTCTGAGCTGCCAAACGCTTGGCCTGAATAACTCTAACTCTATCAAGGGACTCTCTCAATAGATCCGTACTCCAAGGCCGAGCCTCGAATCCATCAAACCAACCAACCGGAGATCTACATCTCCTACCATACAAAGTCTCAAAAGGCGCTATGCCAATACTCGAATGATAACTATTATTATACGCAAACTCTACCAACGGCAAGTGCTGATCCCAATGACCAGTAAAATTAATAACACATGCTCTCAGCATGTCCTCGACCACCTGAATGGTCCGCTCGGACTGGCCATCGGTCTGGGGATGAAAAGATATACTAAGATCCAATTGGGTACCCAACTTCTCTTGAAAAGCCCTCCAGAAACGGAAAGTGAAAATAGTACCCAGATCAGATACAACAGAAATAGGAACCCCATGCAATCTCATAATATCCCGAATGTGCAACTTGGCTAACTTCTCTGCTGTATAGAAAACCTAAACTGGAAAAAAGTGAGCGGACTTAGTCAACCGATCAACTATCACCAAATGGAGTCTTCGAAGACCCGTAACAAAATTCATGGTAATATTCTCCCACTTCCACTCGGGAATAGGCATCCTACAAGCACCCCACAGTGGTGCTCATACTTTACTTGCTAACAATTCCCATAATTAGCCACAAAATCAACTATATCTCTCTTCATCCGATGCCACCAGTAGTGCTGTCTCAAATCACGATACATCTTAGTCGCCCCCGGATGAATAGAATAGCGAGAGCTGTGAGCCTCAGACAAGATCAACTAAATCAAATCACCAACACGAGGAACGCACACACGTCCTCTAATCCTCAAAATGCCCTCAGAATTAATCACGACCTTCTTAGACTCACCCTTCAAACTCTATCTCGAATCTTGCTCAACTGAGCATCCTCAAACTGATGAGTCCTGATCTGATCCAATAAGGACGACGTCGCCTCTACACAAGCTACTATCCTGCCCGGAGCTGAAATATCAAGGCGAACGAAACTGTTGGCTAGAGTCTAAACCTCCACGGCTAACGGACGCTCGAAAATAATCAATCGAGCTAAACTCCCATACTCACTGCCTTGCGACTCAAGGCATCAGCCACCACATTAGCTTTCCCGGGATAATAAAGAATAGAGATGTCATAGTCCTTCAGGAGCTCCATAGATCGATGCTGCCCAGAATTAAGATCTCTCTGGGTAAACACATGTTAAAGACTACAGTGATCGTTGAAATCCTCACAATGAACACCGTACAGATAATGCCTCCAAATCTTCAAAGCGAAGACCACGGCCAACAACTTCAAAATCATGGGTAAGGTAATTTTTCTCATGAATCTTCAACTGACGGGAAGCATAAGCTATCACTCTATCCTCCTGCATCAACACAGCATTTAAGCCCATATGGGCGGCATCACAATAGATAGAGAAATCATTACCCTTCACAGGTAACGCTAAGATCGGGGCTATCATCAAAAGAGGCTTGAGCTTTTGAAAGCTCTCCTCACAATCATCTAACCACTGGAAGGGAACCTTCTTCTGAGTCAATCTAGTCAAAGATGAAGCAATAGCAGCAAAACCTTTCACAAAAAGATGATAATAGCTAGCTAAACCCATAAAACTATGAATCTCAGTAACAGTAGTGGGCCTCGCCCAACCCCTCACAGCCTCAATCTTCTGTGGATCAACCATAATCCCATCCTTAGACACAACATGGCCCAAGAATGCCACAGACTCCAAAAAGAACTCACACTTAGAAAACTTAGCAAAAAGGCTATGTTTCTTCAACAACCCAAGAACAGAACGAAGATGCCTCTCATGCTCCTCTTTACTCTTGGAATACACCAAGATATTATCAATGAACACAATCACGAAGGAATCAAGGAATGGCGTAAAGATACCATTCATCAAAGTCATAAATGCAGTCGGGGCATTGGTAAGTCCAAAAGACATCACTAGAAACTCATAGTGTCCATATCTCATCCAAAAGGCTATCTTCGGAATATCCTGTGCCCTGATCTTCAACCGGTGATAGCCGGAACGCAAATCAATCTCCAAAAACACGGAAGCACCCTGAAGCTGGTAAAATAGATCACCAATACGAGGCATAGGGCACTTGTTCCTAATAGTGACCTCGTTCAGCTGGCGATAATCAATGCACATCCTCATTGTCCCATCTTTCTTCTTCACAAATAACACAGGAGCACCCAAAGGGAGACACTCAGTCTAATGAGCCCCTTGCTCAACAAATCATGTAACTGCTCCTTAAGCTCTCTCAACTCAGCATGTGCCATCCGATATGGCAAAATATAAATAGGGTCGACTGCCCTGATCCTAGTCAATACTGAAATCAATGTCGCGATCGGGAGGCATACCCGGCAGATCTGACGGAAATACCTCCGCGAACTAGCTCACAGCAGGGATAGACTCAAAGGGTGGAGATGCAACCATCGTATCACGAACATCAGCCAAATAGGCTAGAAACCCCTTACTTACTAACTTCTTCTCCTAAAGGAAGGAAATGATCTTCGTCGAAGTCGGACTAACAGTACCCCTCCATTCAAGCCTAGGAATGCACGACATGGGTAAGGTAACTATCTTGGCGTGACAGTCTAAGATCGCATGATAAGGAGAAAGCCAGGACATCCCCAATATAACATCAAAGTCTACCATATCGAGAATCATCAAATCTACCCAAGTGTCACACCCCATGAAACTAACCAAACAAGATCAGTAGACTCGATCAATAATCACAGAATCTCCGACTAGAGTAGACACATGAATAGGTATATCTATGCTATCACAAGGCAAATCCCAACCAACAACATGAAATGCAGATACATACGAATAGGTGGATCCAGGATCAAATAGCACAGATGCAGCTCTATAACGGACAGAAATGGTACCTGAAATCATAGCATCTGAAGCCTCTGCCTCGGGCCTACCAGGAAATGAGTAATAATGGGCTCCACTATGCCCAGTCTGAGATCCCCCTCTCGCACTCTTTGAACCACCTCTAGCTGGCTGGGAACCACCTCTGGAACCATCAGAAGCATCGCGGCCTGACTGAGCATCGCCTCTCCGAGAAGCCCCACCTCGACCATCAGATGATGTCGGAGTCCTCGGTGGCTGATAATCCTGCCTGGGTCAGGGACATCTCCTAGCAACATGCCTAACCTCTCCATAAGTAAAACAGGTAATAGGAGATGAATGCTGATGCACAGAAGCTGAAGACCCGGATGAAGCAGCCCTATCCACTGGTCTGGAGAACGAATTCTCAGGAGCTCTCTACCTAGGTGGGTCACTAGGGGCATAGGACGGCCAGAATATAGCTGATGCGACCTCAAAAATTGACCGGCGCCCCTCGAACTAGAGCCACCATAACTCCCAGTCTGACATGGCCTCTTGTCACCACCACCAATAGCACGGGCCATAGCACCCACAACCATAAAAGCATGCTTGATAATGGACTAGAAGGAAGCCCCTATAGACTTCATCTGAAGACAAGAAATCTGTAGAGAGCCCACTAGTCCCCCAACAAAATGCCTAATCCTATCGGCCTCAATAGGGATCAAAGTAGTAGAATAGCGGGCCAGATATAAAAAACGGGTCACATTGGACTCCAAAGACATATCCCTCTACTCAAGATGTAAGAACTCCTCCCTACGCGTCTCTCGCAAAGACTGAGCCACATACTTCTCAAGGAAGGCCCGGGAAAACTGTGTTTAAGTTAAGGAAGGGGAACCCTCAGGTCTGCAAGCCAAGAAATACCTCCACTACATCTTCGCGTCGCTGCAAAACTGGTAGGAAGCATAATCAACCCCGTGGTTCTTCACGATCCCCATCCGGTGTAGCAACTCATACATATCTAGACTAAACTCATAAGCATCCTCAGAAGAAGTACCAGAAAATCTCGGTGGCGCTAACTTCCTGAATCTCCCAACAAGGTCCTAATCCAGTGCAGTCATAACAGCACCCTCCATGGGCCTAATATCATCACCAGGAGCGAGTATCACATCAATGCGAGGAGCTATAGCTGCAGCAGAATGTGCTACCCGCGTAGTTCCTTGCTCAGGGGTCTGCGCCCCAACTCTGGTCTGTGAACCTCCGGTGGGAGTAGTAACACCGGTTGCCGCCTGTTGGGTATTAAGATGAAGTAATACTCTAGCCATAGTATCATGCATGGCCTGATCCGAAGTAACCTCAGGATGTGTCCGTGCTGGGGCCATACCAACCTCTGCAACCTAGCCTCGATCTGGATGATACTCGAGCTCGAGAGTCAGAGACCTCTCTCGCCGCGGCCCTACCACAGGAGCCTTGCCTCTGGCTAGGCAGCCCCGCGGCCTCTCGCTCTGCTGCACCCTCTAGCTGTCATTCTCTCTTGGGTGCCAGCCGTAGCTGCATGATCTAGCACCCGACCTTGGGCCGTAATAGCTTAAGTCCTCACCATCTGTGAAAGAAGAGATAAGAGTCAGATACCAATTAATCTTTCCAGATAACAATTAGAATAAAGTAGCACGAAAAATTAAAGAAAGTGAGATTTCCTAAATATCCTATAGCCTCTCGCAGATAAGTACGGAGCTCATCGTATCGATCCACGAGACTCTGTTAGACACGCTCTTGTATTTTGGACCGGGTAATCTAGGGCTTTGATACCAACTTGTCATAACCCATTTTGACATAAGTCGTACGGGCACTTACCTTCTCTACCTCAGTAAGTGAACCCTCAACCCAACGATAATAAGACATAATTAAATAATCTAGCAAGCGGAAAAGAAAAATAGTACGTAAGTCTCACGATATTATATAATAGGAATAGTGTGGAATAATAATATTACCCCCAGGGTCTAGTATGAATAATACAAGAGCATTTAAAAGGGATAAGTACATGTCTAGAATAATAATACATAAGCTGTCTATGTCTCTGAATAGAAATAGGACATAAATGATAGAGAAGTCTTCAAGGCAGCGAACGGTCGTGCTCACCCTGAAGACTCGGTGCTAATGCTGAAGCGACTATCAGCCACGTGTAACGGAAGTAGATCCAACCTGATACTCTGCATTCATAAAGGAATGCAGTAAGTGCAAGTCCGTACAAAGTAACAGTACTGGTAGGCATCATCGGCCGACTAAGCATAGCTAACTTAATTCAGATAATAAGGCCAGATAAGCAGATAAACCAACAAGTATAAGCCAAACATAATAGAAGCCAAGTATGCGTCAATACCTAAGTAGAGCATCTAATCCCAAATGTGCCAAGTCTCAATATATCAAGTTCGAATCCAACATCACAAGTACAATATCAAATCTTCTCCAAATCAAGCCGTGATGAAATGCAATGCAATAATGTATGGATACAATGTAATGCCATGCATATGCTGTGTATACATGTACTCCGGACGAAAATATCAACATCTCGGTAGCACAACCCAAGGTGACTCGCGAAGTCTAAGTGCCACCCGTCCCGGATCTTTGCCCAACAGACAGACAGGGCTCCGAATCTTTGCCCACGGGGGGTTCTCACAGGCACCATCTTAGGAGACCCACGGAGTCCATGCACTCGCTCAATCCACGATTTTGAAATGAATATCGGGTATCGGACTCTCACGCCACATAAGTAAAAAATCGAGCCCAGCTCATCACAGTGTTTTATCAAGTATTATCAGTATCCCAATAGTAGATCATGAAGAATGAGAGTGCGTGCAATGCATGTATCATCATCAATAATCATGCTCAAAATCACAAGTACCAACAATGGGTACGCTAACAATATATTCGAATCACAAGTACCAACAGTGGGTACGCCAACAATAAATCAGAGTCACAAGTACCAACTGTGGGTACGCCAATAACAATGTAATCAAGATGGCAAAATAGAATCCAATATCTACCAACAACTCATGGCATCAACGCCAACACAATAGAACAATCATAACACAACACAACGAGGTGGCTAGCCCCAAACACACAATAGGGCCCACCTAAGGCAATATCTATCCCAACTCCATACCGAAGGTTCACATGCTGTCTCCGATAATATAATCTAAATATATGCTTCGCTATACGAAGTCTCACCAAGGGTAAGCCATAACCTACCTGGTTGACCGAACCGCAAACACCAATAACTCACTCATTTGCCTTGTCTTTCCACTGAGCCTCAGAACCAAAGTAGTCTTAACATATTCAAAATCTAGATTAGAAATTAGGAAGGATGATATTAATATTTCTACCATTTAATTTAGGTCGATTCTAAACCTAGATACTGGAAAACTGGGCCCACAAGATCAAAACGGGAAATTCGAAAGCAAAATATCAAATTAAACCCTAGGTAATCATAACCCAAACACTAATTGCTGATTTAACTCACGAAATCTCCTAATTTCAAAATTGAAGCAAGACCCCCAAATTTTGGGTATTAACCTGAACTCTTTGATTCAAGAATTCGACTCTAAAAATGAAATACAGATGATTAACAATCTTAGATTTATCAAAATCTAACATAAATCCCATCAATTTCATCATTAATAAGCCTAGGTAGAACAATCATCAAAACCCACTTTCATCTTCCATTTCTAAGAAATTATTAAGGGAATGGGGAACTATGATGATTAGGATTGATGAAATAGTAAAGGAATTAGCAAGATTTACCTCCAAGAGTTTTCTCCAAATATCTCCAAGAACAGTCCCAAAAAGCTCTAATTTCGAAATGGAAATAAATGAGGGACTAAAGGCTTTTAACACTTCATTAATTATACCCACTGCCCGTCACCCGCTTTGGCGAAGCTGGGACCGCCCCAGCGGAGCCGCTCCAGCAGTCCCTTGACCGCTTCAGCGGTCAAGCCCAAATGGCTTGGACCGCTCCAGCGGCAGGGTGACCGCTCCAGCAATACCGCTACCGCAGTGATGGTGCTGCTAAAGCGGGAACCAGACACCAGAAAATCCACCCAAGTTTCACAATTCAATCCGATTTTCTGACTAATTCCCGAGTCCATCTGCTCATATACCATACACATAGACACACATAAAAATACGCTACGAACGCGCTCTTGGCCTCAGAATTTCCAATGGAGGTATCGTTGACCGAGTCAACCCCCGATACCTTAATTCTAAATTTTCAACTCACGTTCCAAAATGCATCTGAGTGCATTGGGAACTGAACTAGGTACACACATAAGTTCCAAATGACCATCCAGATCTCTCAGAATCGATAGATTCCCGAAAAAGATCCGTTTACCCAAAAGTCAACTTTGGGTCAAATATTTTTCACTTTAAGCCTAATTTCACCAAAAAGTTACTCGAAATCTGATCTAGCCACCTTGAGAAGCGTGTCAACAATCCCCTCAAGTCAAAAGTGAGCTAATCAATACTCAAAAAAGGGCAAAAATATAGAAAAGACTATAACGACCAAACGCGTCGTTACAGAGTATTATTTCATCTAGATGCCCAGCAAGCTGCCGCTAGTGTTACTACTCCTGGTGGAGGTTCATAGACCAGAGTTGGGGTGCAGACCCCTGAGCAGGGACCTGCTCAGGTAGCACACCCGGCTGTAGCTATGGCTTCCCGTATTGATGCGGTACTCGCTCTTGGTGATGATTTTAGGCCCATGGAGGGCGCTATTGTGACTGTGTCTGATCAGGATCTTGTTGGGAGGTTCAGGAAGTTAGAGTCGATGAGGTTTTCGGGTACTTCTTCTGAGAAAGCTTATGAGTTCATTCTAGATATACGTGAGTTGCTACACCGGATGGAGATCGTAGAGTCCCATGGGGTTGACTATGTTTTCTACCAGTTCTGCGGTGATGTGAAGACCTGGTAGAGGTATTTCATGGCTTATAGACCTAAGGGTTACCTTTTCCTGACTTGGACTCAGTTCTACAGGGCTTTCCTTGAGAAGTATGTGCCTCGGTCTTTAAGAGAGGTGCGTAGGGAGGAGTTTCTACATCTTGAGCAGAGGGATATGTCTTTTGAGACCTATGTGACCCGTTTTTTATATCGGGCCCGTTATTTCACTCCTTCGATTAGGCGTTTTGTTGGGGGGCTAGTTGGCTCTCTACAGATTCATTACCTTTGGATGGAGGCTATGGGGGCTTCCTTCTAATCCATCATTGAGCATGCTTCAATGGTTGAGGGCGCTAAAGACCGTGCATTTGGTGGTGGTGACAAAAGACTACGTCAGACTGGGAGTTATGGTGGTTCTAGTTCGAGGGGCGCCAGTTAGTTTTCTAGGCCGCATTAGCCATATTACGCAGTCCTGTGCATTCAGCTTTACAGGCTTCCCCCAGTGAGTCACCCAGACAGAGAGCTCCTGAGAGTTCATTTTCCAGACCAATTAACAGGGTTGTTTCCTTCGGGTCTTCAGCCTTAGTTTATCAGCCTTTGTCCCTTATGATTTATTTTTCTAATGGAGAGGTTGGTCATATTGCAAGGAGGTGCTCCCAACCCAGATGGGATTATCATCCACAGTAGACTCCGATACTATCTGGTGGTTGAAGTGGTGCTTCTCAGAGAGGCGGCGCTTAGTCAGGCCGCGGTGGTTCGCGGGGTTCCAGAGGTGGATCCCAGACAGCTAAATATGGGTCCCAGAGTGCGAGAGACGGATCTCAGACTGGACGTGGTGGGGCAAGTTGTTACTCATTTCATAGTAGGCCCGAGGCAGAGGCCTCAAATGTTGTTATTGCAGGTACCATTTATGTCCGTCATAAAGCAAAGATCTATGTTATTTGATCCTGGATCCACCTATTCGTATGTATCTGCTTATCATACTGTTGGTTGGGATTTGCCTTGTGATAGCATAGATATACCTGTTCATGTATCTACTCTAGTTGGAGATTCTGTGATTGTTGATCGGGTTTACCGGTCTTGTTTGGTTACTTTTATGGGGTATGACACTTGGGTAGATTTGATAATTCTTGATATGGTGGACTTCGATATGATATTAGGGATGTCCTAGCTTTCTTATTATCACGCGATCTTGGACTGTCACGCCAAAAAAGTCACCTTAGCCATGTCGGGCATTCCTATGCTCGAGTGAAGGGGTACTCCTAGTCACGCTCTGAAAAAGATCATTTCGTTCCTTCAGGCAAAGAAGTTAGTTAATAAGGGGTGTCTAGCCTATTTGGCACATGTTCGTGACACGACTGTTGCATCTCCATCCCTTGAGTCCATCTCTATTGTGAGCGAGTTTGCAGAGGTATTCCCGTCTGATTTACTGGGTATGCCACCCGATCGTGACATTGATTTCTGTATTGACGTAGATTTGGGCACTCGCCTTATCTTTATTCTGCCATATCGGATGGCACCTGTCGAGTTGAGAGAGCTTAAGGAGCAGTTACAGGATTTATTGAGCAAAGGATTCATTAGATCGAGGGTCTCCCCTTGGGGTGCTCCTGTGTTATTTGTGAAGAAGAAAGATTGGACCATGAGGATGTGTATTGATTATCACTAGGTGAATAAGGTTACCATTCAAAACAAGTGCCTTATGCCTCATATTGATGATCTATTTGACCAGCTTCAGGGTGCTTCGGTGTTTTTGAAGATTGATTTGCGTTCAGGCTACCAACAGTTGAAGATCAGGGCGGAGGATATTCCGAAGACAGCCTTTCGGACGAGATATGGACACTATGAGTTTCTGGTGATGTCTTTTTGGCTTAACAATGCCCCGGCTGCATTTATAACTTTTATGAATGGAACCTTTAGTCCATTCCTTGATTCTTTTGTGATTGTATTTATTGATGATATCTTGGTGCATTCCAAAAGTAGAGAGGAGCATGAGAGCCATCTTCGTTCTGTTCTCGGGTTATTGAAGAAGCATAGCCTGTTTGCTAAGTTTTCTAAGTGTGAGTTTTGGTTGGAGTCCGTGGCATTCTTGAGCCATGTTATGTCTAAGGATAGAATTATGGTTGACCCACAGAATATTGAGACTGTGAGGGGTTGGGCGAGGCCCACTACTGTCACTGAGATTCGGAGCTTTGTGGGTTTAGCCGCCTATTATCGTCTCTTTGTGAAGGGTTTTGCTGCTATTGCTTCATCTTTGACCAGATTGACTCAGAAGGATATTCCCTTCCAAAGGGTCAGAGGATTGTGAGAAGAGCTTTCAAAAGCTCAAGCTTCTTTTGACTTCAGCCCCGATTTTAGCATTACTCGTGGAGGGTAAGGATTTTACGATCTATTGTGATGTCTCTCGTGTGGGTTTGGGTGTTGTGTAGATGCAGAAGGGTAGAGTGATAGCTTATACTTCCCGTCAGTTGAAGATTCATGAGAAGAATTACCCTACCCATGATTTATAGTTGTTGGTTGTAGTCTTCACATTGAAGATTTGGAGGCACTACTTGTACAGTGTCTGTTGTGAGGTTTTCACCGATCACCATAGCCTTCAGCATGTGTTTACCCAGAGAGATCTTAATTCCAGGAAGCACCGATGGATAGAGTTCCTGAAGGACTACGGCATCTCTATTCTGTACTACCCCGGGAAAGTCAACGTAGTGGCTGATGCCTTAAGTTGCAAAGTAGTGAGTATGGGGAGTTTAGCTTGATTGATTATTTTCGAGCGTTCGTTGGCCATGGAGGTTCAGACTCTGGCCAACAGTTTCGTTCGCCTTGATATTTCAGCCTCAGGAAGGATTTTAGCCTGTGCAGAGGCGAGGTCATCTTTTTTGGATCGAATCAGGACTTATCAGTTTGAGGATGCTCAGTTGAGCAAGATTTGAGATAGAGTTTTGAGAGGTGAGGCCAAGGAGGTCGTGATTGATTATGAGGGCATTTTGAGGATTAGGGGACGCGTGTGCGTTCCTCGTATTGGTGATTTGATTCAGTTGATCTTGTCTGACACTCATAGCTCTCGCTATTCCATTCATCCGGGGGCAACTAAAATGTACCGTGATTTGAGATAGCACTATTGGTGGCGTTGGATGAAGAGAGATATAGTTGATTTCATGGCTAAGTGTGGTAATTGTCAGCAGGTAAAGTATGAGCACCAGTGACCCGGTGGTGTGCTTCAGAGGATGCCCATTCCCGAGTGAAAGTGTGAGAGGATTACCATGGATTTTCTTGTGGGTCTTCTGAAGACCGTGGGTTAGTTTAACTCTATTTGAGTGATAGTTGATCGGTTGACTAAGTCCGCTCACTTTGTTCCAGTTCAGGTTTTCTTTACCGCAGAGAAGTTTAGCCAAGTTGTACATTCGGGATATTATGTGATTGTATGGGTTTCTATTTTTGTTGTATCTGAGCGGGGTACTATCTTCACTTTCCGGTTCTGAAGGGCTTTTTATGATGAGTTGGGTACCCGATTGGATCTCTATACAGATTTCCATCCCCAAATTGATGGCCAATCCGAGCGGACCATCCAGGTGCTCGAGGACATGTTGAGAGAGTATGTTATTGATTTTGGAGGTCATTGGGATCGCATACTTACCATTGGTAGAGTTTGCGTACAATAACAATTATCATTCGAGTATTGGCATGGTGCCTTTTGAGACTTTATATGGTAGGAGATCTAGATCTCCGGTTGGTTCGTTTGATGGATTCGAGGCTCCACTTTGGAGCACGGATCTGTTGAGAGAGTCCCTTAATAGAGTGAGGGTTATTCAGGCCAAGCTTTTGGCAGCTCAGAGTCAGCAAAAGATGTATGCGGACCGGAAGGTGCAGGATTTAGAGTTTGTTATTGTTGACTAGGTTCTATTAAAGGTTTCACCCATGAAGGGTGTTATGAGGTTTGGTAAAAGGGGCAAGTTGAGCCCCAGGTACATTGGCCCATTTGAGATTGTTGACCGTGTGGGAGATGTTGCTTATGAGTTGGTAATCCCTCCAAGCTTGGCGGGAGTTCATCCAATTTTTCATGTTTCGATGCTGAAGATGTACCACGCCAGCGGTACTTACATTATTCGTTGGGATTCGATATTACTTGATGAGAATTTGACTTATGAGGAGGAGCCTATCACGATCTTAGATAGGAAGGTTCAAAAGTTGAGGTCGAAAGAGATTGCTTCTGTGAAGGTGCAATGGAAGCACCGTCCTGTTGAGGAGGCTACTTGGGAGACCGAGTCCGATATGCGTAGCCGGTATCCTCAGTTGTTCACTGAATCAGGTATTATTCCGCTTATTTTCTCTTATTCGCTCGAGGACGAGTGATGGTTCAATTGGTATCTGATGTAACGACCCGTTTGGTCGTTATAGTCGTTTCGACATTTTTGCCCTTTTTCCAAGCTTGGTTAGCTCATTTTGACCAGAGAGGACCATTGATACGCTTCCTGAGGCATCTATATTTGATTCGGGCGACTTTTTTTAAAATTTGAGCTTTAAGTAAAAAGGTGTTGACTAAAGTTGACTTTTAGGTAAACGGACCTTTTTTGGAAATTCGTCGATTTCGAGAGGTCCGTATGGTCGTTTAGCACTTGTGTGTATATCTGATACGGTTCCTAATATACTCGGATGCATTATAGAACTTGGGTTGGGAAATTACAAATGAGATATTGGGGGTTGACTCGGTCAACAAGACCTCTGTTGGAAATTTCGAGGCCACGAGTGCGTTCGTAGCTTATTTTTATATAGGTATGTGTATTTGGTTTGTGAGCAAATGGCCTCGGGAGTGGTTCGGGATTTCGATTGAGACTTAGAAAATTAGTTGGGTTTCTGGTACCTGGTGTCCGCCAATGCGGCACCAGTGCCGTCCCAGCGGCACCGCTGTTGCGGCGGGATGACCGCTGGGGCAGCCAAGTGTGATTTGGCCCAGACCGTCCCAGCGGTCTGTGAGGGCGCTGGGGCGGCGACGCTGTGTTATTTCATTAAGTGTGTATTAAATAATCCCTTAGTCTATCATTTAATACCATTACGAAAATAGAGCTCTTGGGGACCGTTCTTGGAGATTATTGGTGAAGGTTCTTGGTAGTAAGTTCTCCTAATCCTCTTTACTAATTTCTTGTTCCTAATCATCATATATTTCTCTTTCCTTTGAAATTCCTTAGTAATGGAAGACAAAAGTGGAGTTAATGAATGTTCTATCTAGGTTTATTAATGATGATATTGATGGAGTTTATGGTAGATTTTGATGAATCTAAGGTTGTTAATCATATCTCTTCCATTATTAGCGTTGAATTCTTGAATGAAAGAGTTAGGATTTATACCCAAAATTGGGGGTTTTTCTTGAATCTCGAAATTCGGAGAATCCATGAGTTAAAATAGTAATTAGTTGTTGGGTTATGATCAACTAGTGCTTAATTTGATATTTTGCTCTCGAATTTCCCGTCTTGACCTTGTGGGCCCCGTTTCCCCAAATTCTAGGGTTAGATTTGACCTAAATTGAATGGTAGCAATATTAGTATTGTTCTTTATGAATTCTAATCTAGATTTCGAATATCCTAGACTTCTTTGATATTGAGGCTCAGCGGAAAGGCTAGGCAGAAGAGTGATTCGTCGGTGTTTGCTGTTCGGCCATCCAGGTAGGTTATGGCTTACACTTGGTGAGACTTTGTGTAGCGAAGCATATATTTAGATTATATTATTGAAGAAAGCATGTAAACCTTCAGGTATAAAGTTAGGTTGGTTATTGTTTAGGTTGGGCCCAGTTGCATGATTGGGGCTAGCCACCCCGTTGTATTGTGACTTGATTGTTCTATTGTGTTGGCTTGATGCCACGTGTTGTTAGTAGATATTGAAATCTGTTGTTCCTTCTTGATTGTGATATTGTAGTATCTTACGGGTTGACGTTGATATGTATCTACCAACTTATGGTTCATACTCTTATCTCTTCTCTCACAGATGATGAGGACTCGAGCTACTATAGCCCAAGGTCAGGTGCCAGAGCCTGCAGATATGGCTGGCACCAGAGGGCGAGTGACAGCCAGAAGGCACGGTAGAGCCAGAGGCTGCGGGGCTGCCCCAGCCAGGGGCAGAGCTCCTACGGTAGGATAGCAGCGAGAGAGATCTCCATCTCCAGAGCCCAAGGCTCAGCAGGATCAAGACCAAAAGGCTGAGGATGGTGTGGCCCCAACATGGACACAGCCCGAGATTACTTCTGATCAGACTATTCAGGATACTATGGCCCGTGTTCTACTCCATTTAGATGTCCAGCAGGCTGTCGTTGGTGCTACTACTCCTGGCGGAGGTTCACAAACCAGAGTTGGGGCGCAGACCCCTGAGCAGAGACCTACTCAGGTAGCACACCGCGCTGCAGCTATGACTCCCTGTATTGATGCAGTGCCAGCCCCGAGTGATAATCTTAGGCCCGTAGAGGGCACTGTTATGACCATATCTGATTAGGATCTTGTTGGGAGGTTTAGGAAGTTGGAGCCGCCAAGGTTTTCGGGTACTTATTCTAAGGACGCTTATGAGTTCATCTTGCATATGCATGAGTTGCTACATAGGATGGGGATCATAGAGTCCCGTGGCGTTGACTATGTGTCCTATCAGTTTCGCGGTGATGCAATGACTTGGTGGAGGTATTTTGTTGCTTGCAGACCTGAGGGTTCTCCTCTCCTGACTTGGACTCAGTTATAACAGGCCTTCTTTGAGAAGTATATGCCCCGGTCATTGAGAGAGGCGCGTAGGGAAGAGTTTTTACATCTACATGAGAGGGGTTTGACTGTGGAGGCCTATGTGACTCACTATCTATATCTGGTCCGTTATTCCACTCCCTTGATCCCTACTGAGCCAGACAGGATTAGGCGTTTTGTTAGTGGGTTGGTCAGCCCTCTTCAGATTCCTTGCCTTTATATGAAGGCCATAGGGGCTTCCTTCCAGTCCATAGTTGAGCATGCTTCTTTGGTTGAGGACGCTAAGGCCCGTGCATTTAGAGGTGGTGGTGACAAGAGACAGCGTCAAACTGCGAGTTATGGTGGTTCTAGTTCAAGGGGCGTTGGTTAGTCTTCTAAGCCATATCAGTCATATTTCGACCTCCCTATGCACTCAACTTTGCAGGCTTCCTCCAATGATCCACCCAGACAGAGAGCTCCTGAGAGTTCATTTTGTCGATCGGCAGATAGGTTTGTTTCATCCGAGTCCTCAGCTTTAGTTTATCAGCGTTCGCCCTCTCTGATCTATTTTTCATGTAGAGAGATTGGGCATATTATTAGGAGATGTTCTCAATCCAAATAGGATTATCAGCCACAGAGGACTCCGACATCGTCTGGTGATCAAGGTGGTGCTTCTGCGGGCAGTGCTCAATTAGGCCGCGGTGGTTCTCAGGGTTCTAGGAGTGGATCCCAGGCAGCTAGAGGTGGGTCCCAGAGTGTGAGAAGGGGATCTCAGACTGGACGTAGTGGGGCCCATTATTACTCATTTTCGGGTAGGCCCGAGGCAGAGGCCTCAGATGTTGTTATTTCAGGTACCATTTATGTACGCCGCGAGCGAATTTGTGTTATTTGATCCTGGATCCACTTATTCGTATGTGTCTGCATATCATGTCGTTGATTGTGATTTGCCTTTTTATAGCATAGCTATACCTGTTCACGTGTCTACTTAGATTGGAGATTTTATGGTCGTTGATCGAGTTTATCGATCCTGTGTGGTTACTTTCATGGGGTATGACACTTGGGTAGATTTGATGATTCTTGATATGGTGGACTTTGATATTATCTTAGGTATGACCTAGCTTTCTCCTTATCATGCAATATTGGACTATCACGCCAAGACAGTTACATTAGCCATGCCGGGCATTCCTAGACTCGAGTGGAGGGGTTCCTTTTAGTCTCGCTCCGAAGAAGATCATTTCCTTCCTTCAGGTGAAAAAATTAGTCAATAAGGGGTGTTTGGCTTATCTGGCTCATGTGCATGACACGACTGTTGCATCTCCACCCCTTGAGTCCATTCCTATTATGAGCGAGTTCGCGAAGGTATTCCCGTCTGATCTGCCAGGTATGCCACCCGATCGCAACATTGACATCTGCATTGATTTAGATCCGGGCACTTTCCCTATTTCTATTCCGCCATATCGGATGGCACCTGTTGAGTTGAGAGAGCTTAAGGAGCAGTTACAGGATTTATTGAGCAAGGGGTTCATTAGACCGAGTGTCTCCCCTTAGGGTGCTCCTATGTTATTTGTGAAGAAGAAAGATGGAACCATAAGGATGTGCATTGATTATCGCTAGCTGAACAAGGTTACTATTCGGAACAAGTGTCCTATGCCTCGTATTGATGACTTATTTGACCAGCTTAGGGTGCCTCGGTGTTTTTGAAGATTGACGTACGTTCAGGCTTCTACCAGCTGAAGATCAGGGCTGAGGACGTTCCGAAGACAGCCTTTCAGATGAGATATGGGCACTATGAGTTTCTGGTGATGTCTTTTAGGCTTACCAATGTCCCAACTGCATTTATGACTTTGATGAATGGCATCGCTAGGCCATTCCTTGACTCCTTCGTGATTGTATTTATTGATGATATTTTGGTGTATTCCAAGAGTAAAAATGAGCATAAGAGCCATCTTCGTACTGTTCTCGGGCTGTTGAAGAAGCATAGCTTGTTTGCTAAGTTTTCAAAGTGTGAGTTTTGGTTGGAGTCTGTAGCATTCTTGGGCCATGTTGTGTCTAAGGATGGGATTATGGTTGACCCATGGAAGATTGAGGCTGTGAGGGATTGGGCGAGGCCCACTATTGTTACCGAGGTTCGTAGTTTTATGGGTTTGACCAGCTACTACCGCCGCTTTATGAAGGGTTTTGCTGCTATTGCATCGTCTTTGACCAGATTGACTCAGAAGGATGTTCCCTTCTAGTGGCGAGATGATTGTGAGGAGAGCTTTCAAAAGCTCAACATCTTTTTGACTTTAGCCCTAATCTTAGCATTACCCGTGGAGGGTAAAGATTTCACAGTCTATTGTGATGCATCCCGTATGGGTTTTGGGGTTGTGTTGATCCAGGAGGGTAGAGTGATAGCTTATGCTTCCCGCCAGTTGAAGATTCATGGGAAGAATTACCCTACCCATGATTTGGAATTGTTGGCCGTGCTCTTTGCTTTGAAGATTTTGGAGGCATTATTTGTACATTGTCCATTGTGAGGTTTTCATCGATCATCGTAGCCTTCAGCATGTGTTTACCTAGAGAGATCTTAATTCTAGGTAGTGCTGATGGATGGAGCTCCTGAAGGACTATGACACCTCTGTTCTTTATCATCCCGGAAAAGCCAATGTTGTGAATGATGCCTTGAGTCGCAAGGCATTGAGTATGGGGAGTTTAGCCCGTTTGATTATTTTCGAGCGTTCGTTGGCCATGGAGGTTCAGACTTTGGACAACAATTTCGTTCACCTTGATATTTCAGCCCCAGTCATGGTTTTGGCTTGTGTAGAGGCGAGGTCATCTTTATTGGACCAGATCAGGGCTCATCAGTTTGAGGATGCTCAGTTGATCAAGATTCGAGATAGAGTTTTAAGGGGTCAGGCCAAAGAGGTCGTGATTGATTCGAAGGGCATCTTGAGGATTAAGGGACGCGTGTGCGTTCCTCGTGTTGGTGATTTGATTCAGTTGATCTTGTCTGAGGCTCATATCTCTCGATATTTCATTCATCCGGGGGTGACTAAGATGTATCGTGATTTGAGGCAACACTATTGGTGGCATCGGATGAAGAAGGATATAGTTGATTTTGTGGCTAAGTGTGGGAATTATCAGCAAGTAAAGTATGAGCACCAGCGACCCGATGGTGTACTTCAGAGGATGCCCATTCCCGAGTGAAAGAGTGAGAGTTATTCAGGCCAAGTTTTTGGCAGCTCAGAGTCGGCAGAAGATATATCCAGATCGGAAGGCCCGAGATCTAGAGTTTGCTGTCGGTGACCAGGTTCTATTAAAGATTTCACCCATGAAAGGTGTTATGAGGTTTGGCAAGAGGGGCAAGTTGAGCCCCAAGTACATATGCTCATTTGAGAATATTGACCGTGTGGGCGATGTAGCCTATGAGTTGGCTTTACAGCCAGGCTTGGCGGGAGTTCATCCGATTTTTCATGTTTCTATGCTTAAGAAGTACCATGCCGATGGTACTTACATTATTCGTTGGGATTCGATATTTCTTGATGAGAATTTGACCTATGAGGAGGAGCATATCGCGATCTTGGATGGGCAGTTTCGGAAGTTGAGGTCCAAGGAGATTGCTTCTGTGAAGGTGCAATGGAAGCATCGTCCTATTGAGGAGGCTACTTGGGAGATTAAGTCTGACATGCGTAGCTAATATCCCCAGTTGTTCGCTGATTCAGGTACTTCCCCACTCTTTTCCCTTCTTCGCTCGAGGACGAGCGATGGTTCAATTGGTATCTGATGTAACGACCAACTTGGTCGTTATAGTCTTTCTAGCAGTTTCGCCCCTTTCCCGAACTTGGTTAGCTCACATTTGACCCGAGGGGACTGTTGACACGCTTCCCGAGGTGTTTAGATTTGATTCGGATAATTTTTTGTAAAATTTGGGCTTAAAGCAAAAAAGAGTTGACTCAAAGTTGACTTTTAGGTAAATGGACCTTTTTCAAAAATCCATCGATTCTGAGAGGTCCGGATGATCTTTTAGAACTTGTATGTATATCTGGTTCGGTTCCCAATGCACTCGAATGCATTTTGGGACTTGGGTTGAGAAGTTAGAATTGTGGTATCAGGGTTTGAATCGATCAACGAGACCTCCGTTGAGAATTTCGAGACCACGAGCGCGTTCATGGCGTATTTTTATATGTGTCTATGTATGTAGTTTGTGAGCAAATGGCCTCGAAAATTAGTCAAAAATTTGAGTTGAAGTGTGAAACTTGGGAAAGTTTCTGGGACCGCTGCCGCTAAAGTGGTATGTGCCTTTTGGCATGACCGCTGGAGCGATAATATGGCCGCGGAACCGGGTGATGGGAAGTTAGTTCATTAAATGAAGTGTTAAATGCCGTAAGTCCCTCATTTATTTCATTCCAAAAATTGAGCTCTTGGGAACAATTCTAGAGGATTCTTGGAGAAGATTCTTGGTGGTAAGTCCTTCTAATCCCCTTGCTATTTCATAATCCCTAATCATCTTAGAATCTTTTCCATCTTGGTAGTTCATTAAGTAATGGAAGATTAAAAGTGGATTTAATGGATATTCTATCTAGGCATCTAAATGATGAAATTGATTGGGTTTATTCTAGATTATGATGTATCTAGGGTTATTAATCATATACCTTCCATTATTAGTGTTGAGTTCTAGAATTTAAGATTTAGGGTTTATACCCAAAATTGGGGGTCTTGCTTGGATTTCGAAATTTGGGGAATCCTTGTGTTAATTTAGCAATTAGTTGATGGGTTTTGATCACCTAGTGTTTAATTGGATAATTTAACCCGAATTTCCCGTTTTTCCCTTGTGGGCCCCGTTTCCCCAAATTCTAAGGTTGATTTTTTACCCAATTTGAATGATAGCAATATAGGTATCGATCTTCATGATTTCTAATCTATACTTCAAATATGAACAGACTTTCTTGATCTTGAGGCTCAGCGAAAAGGGAAGGCTAATGAGTGATTGTTGGTGTTATTGCTGTTCGGCTATCCAGGTAGGTTGTGGCTTACCCTTGGTGAGACTTCATGTAGCGAAGCATATATTTAGATGATATTCTCGGAGACAACATGTAAACCTTCGGTATGGAGTTGGGTTGGATATTGTCTTAGGTTGGGCCTTGTTGTGTAATTGGGGTTAGCCACCCCGTTATGTTGTGACCAGATTTGTGCTATTGTGTTTGGCTTGATGCCACGTGATAATGGTAATATTGGGGACTATTGATCTATCGTGTTCATGATATTGTAGTATCTTACTTGTTGACATTTGATACGAGGATAGTGTTCTATATGACTTGTATAGTCTTCCATGATATTGGTAGCATACTCGTGCTTGGTACTTGTGATATTGATTTGATTATTGATGTTGAATCATAAATTGCACGCATTCTCATCCTTCATCATATATTTTTGATACATTATTGATATTTGATGAAACACTATGATGAGTTGGGCTCGGTTTGGATGAGAGTGATGTGAGAGTCCGATATTCGATGGTTGTCCCAGAATAGTGGATTGAGTGGTAGCGGTTGCCGGGTTTATCTTGGGAGCTGTGAAGTACATGGACTCCACAGGTCCCCCGGGGTGGTGCTGATGAAAATTCTCCATGGGCAAAGATCTGGAGTTTCGTAATCACGTTATGAAAAGATCCGGGACGAGTAGCACTTAAACTTCGCGAGTCACCCTGAGTTGTGCTACCGAGACGTGGAGGTTTCCGTCCGGAGTACATGTGTACACAGCATTGCATAGCATTGTATTTGCATTCATACATTATTGCATTGCATTATATTACGACTTATACTGTGATGATCTGGTGATTTACTTGTGTTAATTAGATTCGGATTGGATATATTGCATATTGCGACTTGGCACACTTGGGTTTAGATGCTACAATCTAGGTGATGACGTGTATTTGTTTCTGACTTGTGCTTGACTTATACTTGATGATTTATCTGCTTATCTTACCTTATTTTCTGAATTATGTCAACTATATTAAGTCGGCCTATGATAACTACCAGTACTGTGATTTTATACTGACCTGCACTTGCTGCATTCATACTTTTATGAATGCAGAGTTCCAGGTTGGATCTTACTTTACATTCTGAGACATATTCAGACTTGATGTATTATTATATTCCAGACTTGTATATTTATAGTTAGATGCTCTTGTATGGATTAGACCAGACTCTGGGGTGTATTTTCTTATTTCCACACTTGTTCTATATTATTATCGTCAGACTTACGTGACTTATTCTCTGCCGTTTAATTAATTGTTTATTTACATTTTTGCTATCGTTAGGATGAGAGTTCGCTTATAGAGATGGGAAAGGTAAGTGCCCGCATGACTTACCTAAATTGGGTCGTGACATAAACAGACGTGAGTGGCACCCATAGTGGGCGAACCAATCCCTTAACCCATTATCAAGCCAATTCCAATTACTTAAAACAATTAATAAACATTGCTCACGAATAATGGAATAAAATGTCTGACAATAAAATAAACTAAATAGCAAGTACGGAAATCTAGCTATTATATCCCCAAAATCTGAAAGTCACCTTACAAGGACTCTAACTACCAATGTCTAAAAGAAGAGATGCTGTATAAAAATAAACATAATGTCTGGGATGAAAATAGACATCTAAAATAAAGAAAGATCTTCAGGCGGCATGGCACGGATAGGAGCTCACCCTCTGATCTAGGTAGCGAATAACCTTCCATTGGTCTCCTCCTATGATAGTTGATCCTCTAAGGAAGGATATAATGAAAATGATGATGATGATGATGATGTCGAGGATATGTATGTACTCCTATGTATATATATTTATATATTAAAGTATGAATACTAAGAACACCGAGTTTATATGACCGGGTATGACGCGCACACACCACTGCAGTTGGGTACGGATGACAGACGAGCCTTGATAGGGCCAGGTATGTATAACACCGAACCTTATCATGGTCGGGTATGTGAGATACTAACCCTCTATGGTCGGGTATGATACTACTATATATGTATAAGTGTATGTAATGGAAGGTTCCTATTAGAAAAAGGGTAAGTGAATGTGATGATCGCCACTAGAGGTATAAATGGCTC
Organism: Lycium ferocissimum; assembly: GCF_029784015.1. Taxonomy (NCBI): domain Eukaryota; kingdom Viridiplantae; phylum Streptophyta; class Magnoliopsida; order Solanales; family Solanaceae; genus Lycium; species Lycium ferocissimum. The sequence goes on along the minus strand of NC_081343.1, from coordinate 33,205,595 downwards.
TATCATCCCTTTACTCTTCTATCTTGTGTTATTTCTCATGCTTCTATTATACTATTAATTATGCTTTACATACTCAGTATATTGTTCGTACTGACATCCTTTTGTTTGTGGTCGCTGTGTCATGCCCCTAGGTGGACACAGAGATAAACTTGATCCATAGACTGCTTGTTCAGAGACTGTATAGAGGAGCTCCATTTGATTCGTAGCTGCAGCTGTTGGTACTATTCTTTTGTGTATATACATATGGGCATAGCGGGGTCCTGTCCCTTCTATATGATGTTGCACACTCTTTCTGGAGGCTGCGTAGGCTTGTGTAAGATGTCTTAGTCTTGTCGGCTCATATTTTGTATATCCTTTTGCCAGCCTCGTCGGCTTGTGTATATGTATATGGGCATGTTTGTTGATGTTGATATAAAAGTGCTTTAGCCCAATGGAAATGGTATTACTCATGCGTAAGATTGTCAGTAGGTCATGTGGCTCACCTAGATATGAATGTGAAAGTGTAATGAGAGGTGCCCGGTGGGTTAGCTCCGGGTGCCCGTCATGGCCCTTCGGTTGGCTCGTGAAAATAGTGATATCAGAGCAGTTCCTTCCTAGGGTGTGTCTACGAGCCGTGTCCTCTAGAGTCTTGTTCATGAGCGTGTTACACGCCGCACGTATAAACAGGAGGCTGGGGGCATTTTAGGAATGAATGACCTTCTTGCTTCATAGATCGTGCGATAGAGCTATTGTATAAGAATTTCCTTTTTCTTAACCGTGTGTTATGAATTTCAGAAATGCCAGTAAAGAGGAAAGCTACAGCAGCCCAAAAGGGCAAGATAGTGACAGAAAGACGGGCTAAAAGAGCATTGCCAATGAATATAGAGGAGGGTGAGTCCCAGAATAAGGTTCAATCTCAGTCCTCTCACTCGTTACCTATTTCTGAGGAGTGTGAGGGAGCCTCAGGCCCAGCTCTAGCACCCCCAGCTCCTCCACCAGAGGTTTTGGGCCAAGAGATGAAAGAGGCCATTCAATTGTTGACTCAATTAGACGCTGCTCAGACCCAGCGGCAAGGTATGGGTCATGGTGATAGGGCGGTTAGTGCTAGAGCCCGTGATTTTATTAGCTTGAACCCTCCGGAATTCTTCGGGTCAAAGCCGAATGAGGACCCTCAAAACTTTATTGATGGAATGTTGAGGACGCTTCGGTTAATGCATGCTTCCGACGTTGAATCGGTAGAGCTAGCTTCCTATAGACTACGAGATGTTGCGGTTCATTGGTATACAATTTGGTTGTCTTCTAGGGGAGTCAATGCACCTCCCCTGGTATGGCAAGAATTTTTTGAGGCTTTCCTTCGACATTACTTGCCCCCAGAGGTTAGGCGGGCTAGAGCCGACAAGTTCTTAAATCTTAGGCAAGGAAGTATGAGTGCCTTAAAGTATAGTCTCCGCTTCAATTCTTTGGCTAGGTATGCTCCGGCCATGGTAGCGGATATGGGTGATCGAGTATATCAATTTGTGAGTAGCTTAGGGCCACATTTGATGGATAAGTGCTTGACTGCATCCCTTCAAGACAATATGGATATTTCTCGCATTCAAGCCCATGTCTAGAATTTGGAGAAAGCCAACAACGACAAAGAAGTGACGTGAGTTTGACAGAGGGTTATAACAAGAGGGCTAGATCTTTATCCGACTAGTGAGTTTAGAGGAGGAAAAGACAACGATTTTCTAAGCATTCGAGCCATTCCATGACTAGTGCGCCTCCACAGTTTACGGGCAAGAGATTTGATAGGTCTACTCACTCCGGACCGAGTCAGAGTTTTAGAGCTTCAGTCTCTCATTATAGAGGTGACTCGGGTCAAGCAAGGCCACCCATGCCATGATGTTCTCAGTGCAGGAAACTACATTATGGCCAGTGTCGATTAGGTTCAGATGTTTGCTACACATGCGGTCGGCCAGGCCATATCATGCGTGACTGCCCCTCGATTGGTGGTAGGGGTCGGGTCCAGCCTTCAGGGTCGGCAGTGGGGTTTTCATCATCTATACGCCCTCCGAGGCAAGGCTTTCAGACACCAGTTAGTCGTGGTAGAGGTAGAGGAGGAGCTCCCAAGTTCTAGTGGTCCCCAGCACCGTATTTATGCTTTGACTGGACGGCAGGATCTTGAGTCCTCCCCTGATGTTGTTATAGGTATATTATCGGTATTTTCTCTTGATGTATATGCATTGATAGATGCGGCTCCACATTGTAATATGTTACTCCATATATTACTGGTCAATTTTGGGTCAAACCGGAGTCAATCAACCTTTCGAGGTATCGACACCCGTTAGTGAACCGGTAATAGCTAACCAAGTATATAAAAATTCTGTAGCTGTGATTTGCGATCATCGTACTATGGTTGATTTACATGAGTTGAAAATAGTGGACTTTGATGTTATTATGGGCATAGATTGGTTGGCTTCTTGCTATGCCAATGTTAATTATAGAACGAAAATGGTTCGCTTTCAGTTTCTGGGAGAACCAGTTTTGGAATGAAAAGAAAATACAGCATCACCGAGAGGTAGGTTTATTTTCTATCTCAAGGAGAGGAAAATGATTGCTAAAGGTTGTATTTATCATTTAGTCTGGGTTCATGATATAGAAGTCGAATCGCCGACTCTTCAGTCTGTCCCCGTGGTGAATGAGTTTCCGGATGTATTCCTGGATGAGCTTCCAGGCCTTCCCCCAAAGTAGGAGATTGATTTGCTATTGATGTTCTACCGGATACCAAGCCCATATCTACACCTCCTTGTAGAATGGGTCCAGCAGAGTTGAAAGAGTTGAAGGAGCAATTGAAGGACTTGCTTGAAAAAGCTTTATTAGGCCTAGTTCTTAACCGTGGGGAGCACCCTTGTTGTTTGTGAGGAAGAAAGATGGCTCCTTGCGAATGTGCATTGACTACGAAACCATCGAATAAGGTGACGATCAAGAATAAATATCCGCTCCCAAGGATTGATGACTTATTTGATCAATTGCAAGGTGCCAAATGGTTTTCAAAGATAGACTTAAGATCCGGGTATCATCTAGTGCGAGTTAGGGAGGAAGATATTCCTAAGACAGCCTTCAGAACCAGATATGGCCATTTCGAGTTCAGGGTAATGTCGTTCGGGCTAACTCATGCACCGGCAGTGTTCATGGACTTGATGAACAATGTGTTCAGGCCTTTCCTAGATTTATTTGTGATTGTGTTCATTGACGATATCCTGGTATATTATCGGTCCGAGATAGAACATGCGGATCATCTACGCACCGTTCTTAGAGTCCTTCAGACTCGAGAGTTATTTGCAAAATTTTGAAAATGTGAGTTTTGGTTGAATTCGGTGACCTTTTTGGGGTATGTTATTTTAGCCAATGGTATTTGGGTGGATACCTAGAAGATTGAGGTTGTGAAGACTTAGCCAAGGCCTATAACACCTTTGGAAGTTTGTAGTTTTTTGGGCTTAGCAAGTTACTACAGAAGATTTGTAGAAGGTTTTTCTCTATTTTGACGCTAATAACGAGGCTAACTCAGAAATCAACTAAATTTTAATGGACGGATGCCTATGAACGCAGCTTTCAGGAGTTAAATAATAGATTAACTTCTGCCCCAGTTCTGACACTTCCAGAAGGATAGGAAGGCTATGTTGTCTATTGTGATGCTTCAGGTGTTGGGTTAAGGATGTGTGTTGATGCAACATGGTAAGGTGATTGCTTATGCTTCAAGGCAACTACGGAAACAAGAGAAAAACTACCCAACCCATGATCTTGAGTTAGCTGCGGTGATTCATGCATTGAAGATGTGGAGACATTATTTGTATGGTGTCCATGTTGATATTTACACGGATCACAAGAGCCTTCAGTATATCTTCAAGCAGAAAGAATTGAATTTACGGCAAAGGCGATGGTTAGAGCTGTTGGAAGATTATGATGTTAACATCCTATATCATCCCGGGAAGGCGAACGTTGTGGCTGATGCTCTTAACGTAGATCTGGGAAGTTTATGTGATGTTCGGCTAGAGAAAAAAGAAAAGTTAGATCGTGAACTCCAGCAATTAGCTAGCCTAGGAGTTCGGGTAGTGGACTCAGGCAATGTGGGAGCTACCATTCAGAATTCAACTATCTCGTCACTAGTAGTTGAGGTGAAAGAGCGCCAGTATGAGGATCCCATGCTAGTTCATTACAGAAATACACTTCCTCAGAAGAAGAAATCATCCTTTGAAATTTCTGGAGATGGAGTTCTCCGATGTCGAGGCAGGTTGTGTGTTCCTGATGTTACAGGATTACGCCATCAAATATTGAAAGAAGCCCATTATTCCCGTTATTCCATTCACCCCGGAGCAATGAAAATGTATCATGACATTAAATCCATTTATTGGTGGAATGGGATGAAGAGAGACATAGCGGAATTCGTGGCCCAATGTCCTAATTATCAGCAAGTGAAAATTGAGCATCAAAAGCCTAGTGGATTGTTGCAACCTATGAAAATTCCAACTTGGAAATGGGAAGTGATTAATATGGACTTCATTGCAGGCTTGCCTCGTTCTAGGCATAAATATGATTCTATATGGGTAATTGTGGATAGACTTACGAAGTCAGCTCATTTCCTACCAGTCAGGATTATATATGTAGCCGAAGATTATGCAAGGCTTTATGTCAAAGAGATAGTGCGACTCCATAGTGTTCCAGTATCTATTATTTCCGATAGAGGGACACAGTTTACCGCAAATTTCTAAAAGTCTTTTCAAGAAGGTTTGGGGACTTAGGTGAGTCTTAGTACAGCATTTCATCCACAAACAGATGGGCAAGCTGAGCGTCCCATCCAGACTCTAGAGGACATGCTACGGGCGTGTGTATTGGATTTCGGAGGTAGTTGGGATGATCACTTGCCGCTTATTGAATTTTTTTATAACAATAGTTATCATTCTAGCATCCAAATGGCCCCGTATGATGCTTTGTATGGGCACAAGTGCAGATCGCCAACTGGGTGGTTTAAAGTAGGGGAGACTAAGCGATAGGGAACTTGGTACTTGGTCTAGCAAGCTATAGAAATTCAAGCTCATACAGGATCGGTTATTAACAGCTCAGACTCGTCAGAAATCCTATGCAGATAATCGTCGAAGGGACTTAGAGTTTCAAGTAAAAGATTGGATATTCTTGAAGGTGTCGCTAATGAAGGGCATCATGAGATTTGGCAAAAAGGGCAAGCTTAGTTCTCGGTATATTGGACCTTATGAGATTGTACGCAAGGTAGGCCAAGTTTCTTATGAATTAGATCTACCTTCGGATTTGGAGTCAGTCCATCCGGTTTTCCATTTATCGATGCTTCGCAAGTGCATTGGAGATCCTTCTAAAGTTGTACCAGTAGATGATGTTCAAGTCACTGAGCAATAATCCTACGAAGAAGTTCCCATTGCCATTCTAGATAGGCAAGTACGGAGACTCAGAACCAAAGATATAGCTTAAGTTAAAGTTTATGGAGAAATAATAACGAGAGAGAAAATGACCAAGAAGCGGAAGAAACATCAAGTTCGTACCCGCATTTATTTTCATATTCGGAGAGACTCGGTAGAGACGCCATTGTCCCTGCATGTATAATGCTTTCTTCGATGTTTTCATGGTCGTGTGTGGCCATTGTTTTGTTGTAGCCCTTATGAGGCGATATATTTTGGAGTTCTTTGTGACAGGATGGTAGTGTCATATTACAGAGGAAACTACGCAATATTTTTGTAGAATCCCCAAGAGTCTATCATTTGAGGACGAATGTTCCTAAGAGGGGGAGAATGTTACACTTCGTAGTTTCGTTTATTGAGATTCGTTAGGTATTAGTTGTCCTAATCGTGGAAACTGGAGTTATCTTCTAGGATATATGAGATTATAGGTTCCTATATTATGGTTATGGGGGTTTAAGCTCATGAAATAAGCTATGGAAGGATTTGAGGACAAGCGAATTAAGGAAATTAAGTTTATCGGAACTTTGGGAAAACTTGGCGGAACTTTGGACAGGATTTTAGTCCAACTTGAGAGAGGCATATCTCCTAGAATATTAGGAGCTTTGGTGTGCTTCTTTTGTCCAAATTGAAGTTCATTGAGTCTAGTTTTCAACGCAACAAACCATTCGTCAATTTGACATCGGAGTAAAAAGTTATGGGTGTTTTAAGACAGACTGCTCGGACAGAACATTTTGACGGAACAGTTTGACGGACCGTAGATATTTCTGCGGCCCATCAAATGGTATTTTCCCAGTGTAACATAGTCACAGTGAGCCATGTTTGGCTGGGCAGTTTGACGTAGGAATTTTGACGGTCCGTCAAAGTGGGCGCAGGATTGCCTGACGAGATTTTAAGTTACGCTTTATATATTTCATTTCATATCATTTGGACTCAATATTTCACCAAAATAGATCCTTGAGCTCTCCAAAACCCTCTCTCTAGGTCTATAAACTAATCCAAGCCAAAATCTATGAAAATCAAAAAGAAGTAAGAGGTTCAAGTGCTAGGAAGCTTGCTAGGGTTTGTGGAACTCAAGATTTCTTATGGTGTTGATGTTGGAGATTTCACTTTAGTGGAGTAAGTTGATCCAAGACTTGTTCTTAAGTGATTAAGGTAAGATTTCACATCTTTTACATATGGTTAAGGTCGTTTGATTGTTATGCCATGTGGGTAAAGGAAGAAAAGTGGAAATAGAGTTCAAGGATGAACTTGGAGATATTATGAGCTATAGGTTAACTTGAATTGTAATTCTTGGCATGTTAGGAGTATAATCTTGTTGTGGATTTTATAGATGATGTTGAGGAAATATTGTATGTAAGCATATATGGTATTGTGTTGTAGCCATTGTTATGAATGATCATGAAAAGGAGTTTTGGGATTGGGTGATGCTTAACTTGAATGAAATCTCTTGATTGTGGTATTGTTGATAATGTCATTGTTGATTGGGAGTTGTTTTGGAATTTGGTAGAAGTAGATGAAATAGGGGAAATGCTGCCCAATTTTTGCTAGCTTACGAATTATACTCGTTTGAACTTAAGGGTGTCTTTGAAGCCTAACCTTGGTATGAACCCTCTTAAATGTAGATTTCTCAAGCCTTGGCGGTGAACGTTAAGTAGTTAAGGAGACGACGAGGTATGTAAGGCTAACCCTTCTTTCTTAAGGCATGATCCCATTGATGTATACCTTCATGTGAAATCCATAGTATCTTCCATGATGATTTCATTCCTAGAATGACTAAAGCTCATGATCTTGATAGTCTTATGATACCAATGGTCTCATCCTATGATAGTTGATCCTCTAAAGAAGGATATAATGAAAATGATGATGTCGAGGACATGTATATACTCCTATGTATATATATATATATATATATATATATATATATATATATATATATATATATATATATATATATATATTAAAGTATGACTACTATAAACACCGAGCTTATATGGCTGGGTATGACGCGCGCGCACCACTGCAGTTGGGTACGGATAACACTGAGCCTTGGTAGGGCCAGGTATGTATAACACCGAACCATATCATGGTCGGGTATGTAAGACACCGACCCTCTATAGTCGGGTATGATACTACTATATATGTATAAGTGTATGTAATGGAAGGTTCCCATTAGCAAAAGGGTAAGTGAATGTGATGATCGCCGCTAGAGGTATATATGGCTCTATCATCCCTTGACTCTTCTATCTTGTGTTATTTCTCATGCTTCTATCATACTATAGATTATACTTTACATACTCAGTACATTGTTCGCACTAACGTCCTTTTGTTTGTGGACGCTGCGTCACGCCCGCAGGTGGACAGGGAGATAGACTTGATCCATAGACTGCTTGTTTAGAGACTGTATAGAGGAGCTCCATTTGATTGGAGCTGCAGCTATTGGTACTATTCTTTTGTGTATATACATATGGGCATGGCGGGGTCCTGTCCCGTCTATATGATGTTGCACACTCTTTCTAGAGGCTCGTAGACAGTTGTGTACAGTTAGATGTCTTGTAGCCTTGTCGGCTCATATTTTGTATATCATTTTGCCAGCCTCGTCGGCTTGTGTATATGTATATGTATATGGGCATGTTTGTTGATGTTGATATAAAAGTGCTTTAGCCCAATGGAAATGGTATTACTCATGCGTAGAGATTGTCAGTAGGCCATGTGGCTCACCTAGATATGAATGTGAATGTATAATGAGAGGTGCCCGGTGGGTTAGCTCCGGGTGCCCGTCATGGCCCTCCGGTTGGGTCGTAACACCAATTCATGGACTTAGGTGGTAAAAATGGTTAGCATGTTTTTATATGGATTACATAGATCTAATCTCGCTTGTTTATAAGACTAGCAATATTATTAACTTAGATTCTCTTACCTTCCCCCAACTAGTAAGTGGGTTCTTCCATTAATTTTGAAAATGGGTTTTCTAAAGAAAGTGCTAAAAATGGTAACTTGACCTTGCAATAACTCTTTGTGGTTAATATTATTTATGGTGTTAAGTAAAGTGACCACTTAGCATTAATTATGATTAGGAAAAGAGTTCATTTAGTAATGAAGGCCTAGAAAATCAAGAGGTTGGCTAAACTCCCAAACTTTCCTTATCAATTTGAAATCTCTTATAAGTGTTCTAATAGTGATTCCTATTCTTGGGTCTCATGATTGTCTCAAGTTCCTTCGTGCAGATTACGATGTGATGAACAAATTGAAGAATCAACAGATGCCCATGGCACCTGCTCAGCCTCGAGGTAGGTTATGGCTTCCTTTCTTGGTAGACTCTGGTTAGACTTACATATTTGTGTATTAGACAAAACCGAGAATGCATGTATAGGGTTTGGAGATTAGGATGGATTCTTAGGATGGTACTGTTATGTGACTTGTGTGTTTGGGCTTGTGACCTGTAGTTTCCTCATGTGTTGGTTTTTTCATGAGTATTAGTGGACTCTATGTGACTTGGAAGACTAGCTGTTCGGTACTTAGTTTATTATGTCCCTTGATGAGGAGTTCCCGTATGATGTGCATAACATGTCCTGTGTCATTTAATATTGAATCTTAATTGGCATTACAATGGATAAAATGTGCCAAGAACGTGAAATGATTCTAGACTAGATGTTTAGTGGTGACTTTATGAGTAGAAAGCGAATTTATCATATATTGATATCCTTAGGCAGTAAAGGAATGAGGTGATATTGTTATGTGACTTGTTCATGTTGGCTATTGAAGACTATTAATATATCCTGACTATGATATTGCAGTATCTTACTTGTTGATGTATGATACGAGGATAGTGTTCTATCGTTGCTTTTTGTGTAGCCTTTTTCATGATATTGTTGGTGTGCCCATGTGTGGTACTTGTGATATTGATTTAATTATTGACATTGAACTCATACATTGCGCGCGTTCTCATCCTTCATGATATACTGTTGATACATTGACGATACTTGAGGAAACACTGTGATGAGCTGGGCTCAGTTGGATGAGAATGACGTGAGGACCGATATCCGATGGTTGTCCAGGAATCGAGGTTGTGTGTAGCGATTGCCGAGGTTTTTTCGGGAATCTTGAGGTAGCGATATCCGAGATTGTTGCTGGAACCGTGAGCTACATGGACTTTGCGGGTCCCCCATGGATTGTGCTACCGAGGCATGGAGATTTCCGTTCGGAGTACATGTGTACACAGCATTGCATTGCATATACATTACATACATTACTGCATTGCACTGCACTATGGCTTCTATTGTGATATGCTTGTGATGTATTTGTGATATACGGATTCGGATTGAGTATTTGAGACTAGACACAGTTAGGCTTAGTTGCTATAACCATAGGCCATGATCTTGGATTATCTTTGTTGATTGTTCGTTAGTTCAGTTGTATATGTTGGTTTCCTAAAATTAGGTGAATAATGAATATCAGAATGACCGAATGACTTCCGATACTAAGATTGAATAGCGTAATGGTAGTTGACTTGTGATACTTGTGCGAATGGTAGTTGACTTGTGTGAAATTGTCCATTGTATGTTAAGGAGATAAAAGCAAGTATAATGTAAGTTAGGAAACAGATTACCAGGGAAGAGTTGGTGAGAATAAGAACCTTTTTTGTGGCGACGAGCTGTAGGTAACGTGCGTTGTTGACTCAGTTTACTTACCATGCTTATTTGTGAACTCTTTTACTGATATGTTCTTCTAACCATTGTCGACCTATGATGCTTACCAGTACTAGTGCTGTACTGATACTACTCTTGCTACATCCCTTTTTGGGGTGGAGAGTTTTTCAAGAAATTGATCGTTAGAGTTTTTCGAAAGATGCACGGTGCCTATCTTGAAGGCCTCCATCCTTTTCATTCCGAGATGGAGGTTAGGTCATAGATTTATTATTGTATTCCGGTTCAACATTAGTCGCTCTTGTACTAGTCTAGACACGGGGAAAACTGTGTCAGTGTATTTATTAATTGGTGTAAACACTTCCGCTAATTTATTTGAATATATTGATTTGATTTTCGCTGTTGATTATAAGATTTAATGAAGGTTAATGAATCTTGTTCTTTACTCGCAAATGTTTTGTTTTGGTTGAGGGTTCACTTACCGAAGTGGGGATGGTAGGTGCCCGCGCGATCCTAAATGGGGTCGTGACGACTTCTTTCCCCCTATGCTTGGAATTCTCATTGGCCCAAAAAGATCTATATAAAGAAAATCAAGTGGCCTTAAGGTACTGTCACGACCCGCCTAGTGGGCCATGACGGGCACCCGGAGCTGACTACCGAGCACCACATATCTTACTACTATCGTCTTAACCTTGACACATATCAACTTCATAAAACATATACACACATATATATGTATATATATATATATGTATATATATATATATATATATATATATATATATATATATATATATATATATATATATATATATATATATATATATATATATATATACATATATGCATAAGCCCTCGCGGTAGCAAAAGAATAATGTACAAAATGTATATCGAGGGTCATATAACATCTGCTACCCACATACGAGTATCTACGAGCCTCTAACTAAAACTCTGAAGTCATGAAGATGGGACAGGACCCCACCATATCCAAGAATATACACAAAAGAATACATCAGAATCAGCACCTCCGGTCTATGGAAGTGCTCTGGCTCAAGCTGGTCTGGCTCATAGGAAGCTGGGTCGTCTCCTTGTCTACCTGTGGGCATGAGCACAGCATCCAAAAAGAAGAAGGATGTCAGTACGAGCAATGTACTGAGTATGTAAGGCATGCATCGCAAACAACAAGGGAACAAGAAGAGAGAATAAAGATAGGGAGATAACCGGTGACTACTTGCCTCTTAAAACGGAGTCATGCATGCATACTCGTAAAATATCATATCATGTATTGCTGCGGAACATGCAGCCCGATCCATATATCATCATATATCAATATATTGCCGTGGAACGTACGGCCCGATCCATCACCCATATAGCCCGCGTCCGGGATGATATCATAATATACCAACTGATCAGGTGGCTATGCGTCTATAGCGCCTCACATATCCCCATGTCCCCTTTATACATATACATATATAATATACATAGCATGCATGAGAGCTCAAATAGAAGTGCCCTCTATCGGAGTGACGTAAGGTCGTGAACCTCCGATTATATTATGGCATCATCATCATCGCTATGTCTCACCTTGAAGGAACAAAGATCATGAGGTGAGACAACAACGAAGAATAGCATCGATGAAATCATAAAGATAGGAATATCAAGCTCATCATAGCATTATTATCATCATCATTGTCAAGGAAAATATCTTGTCTCTAGCTCATAAGGGACTCTGGATAATCCTAGACTTTCAACTTTGGAATGTAAGAAGGTCATGGAAGCATAGGAAAAAAAATTGTGAAACAAGAATCATGCCTTGAAAGAAGAGAACGGCCTTACATACCTTTGTATCTCCTTAACGATATCGACTAAAAGCTCTCCTCCCGGCTTACAATTCTACATACAAAGGGGTTCATCCGAAGGTTAGATGGTTGAAGGTATACTTAAGCCTAAAATGAAGCGAATAAGGCTAACAAAAATTGGGCAGCATTTCCTTTGTTTTGACAACTTTTCCTCATATGATAAAACTGCTCCCAACAACACAACGATACTCATAATGCCATGAATCATAATTTAACTACCTTTCCAACCAACATACCATTATTTGCAAACTTAAGCTCATATTTCATACTTGCCCCTAATACAAATCCTTCAACTACTCAACACCATTATTAACATGAAATAATTGTAAAACTCACCTTTGATTATGTAGAGATGATCTTTGGATGAGGATACTCCACTTGAGAGAAACTCCACTTCACTACCCAAGAGATTTTCAACCACTATTAACCCTTAGGAAGCATTCACACCCTTGATTCTACCAACTTTTGGTGTTTGATCCTATGATTTCCTCCTGATATGTGTTAAGGTGATATGGAGAAAGTTCTAGAGGTTTAGAGAATATTTGAGAAGTGGGAAATGAGAAAAAGAGAGAGAAACTGTGCATATATAAAAATGAAGTTCGGACCCGACCCAAAACCTACGGTTCACTATACGGACCGTACAACATATACGGTCCGTATATTGGACCGTACAATTTATACGGTCCGTATATTGGACCGTATGTTTACGGTCAGGTAACCACCCTTATAAAGGGTTCTACGGTCCAGTGCATATATGGCCGTATAAAATATACGGGTCCGTATATATGGCCGTATAATCCCCAGTTTTTTCGAATTCGTTCTCGTCGCTTCGTTTGATCCCGAATCCTTATGGAACCTTCTTAGTACTTGTGTAACACATCCTTAACAATCTAACAGACATTATAACTCATCCTCAAGACCTTACTAAATATTCATTAGTTCAACACCCATGGAATCCTTCCCAAACATAACTTATACTCCGCTTCCTTTGACGAACCTAGTTTCACCAAGTCCTACGACTTAAAAATCTTATCGTATATACGTTAAGGTTGCCAATCACCCTCTCGTAGTCGTGAAGGACTCGTGTCCGCCTTACCCGACATGAATCTATTCGCGACGCAACGACATGAAATTTTCGAGGTGTAACATTCTCCCCCCCTTAAGAACATTCGTCCTCGAATGTTAAAGTCTTGGGAATCCTACGAAAATTTGGCCATAGTTTCCCCTGTAATTTGGCACTACCATCCTATCACAGCAACCCAGAATAACATCGCCACACAGGGCTACAACATCAACCATAAGAAATATGGCCACACACGACCCAGAAGTAATAAAGTAAAACATTTCATACCTGAGAACACTGATGTTTCATCTTGAGTCTCCTCTGGGGGTGGAAATAGATGCGGATATTTAAACTTCATAGCTTCTTCTGCCTCCCAAGTCATCTCCTCTCTGTTATCATTCCTCCATAAGACTTTAACTGAGGCTACCTCTTTGTTTCTGAGCTTCCACACTTGTCTATCTAGTATGGCAACAGGCACTTCTTCATAAGCCAATTTTTTCGGACTTGAATGTCGCTAGGGTACTATTTTGGTCGGATCTCCAACACACTTACGAAGCATCGATACATGGAAAACTGGATGGACTAAGTTTAGCTCTGGGGGTAAGTGGGTAAGTCCAACTCATACGCTACTTGGCCCACTCTACGTTCGATCCTGTAGGGCCCAATGTATCGAGGACTGAGCTTACCTTTCTTACCAAATCTCATTATCCCCTTCATTGGCGATACTTTCAAAAATACCCAATCATCGATCTGAAATTCCAAATTCCTACGGCGATTATCCGCATAAGACTTTTGGCGGCTTTGAGCTGTCACCAACCGGTCTCGGATAAGCTTAATCTTCTCGACCGCTTGTTGGATCAATTCTGGGACTATTAATTGTGTTTCTCCCACTTCAAACCATCCGATGGGCGATCTACACTTCCTCCCATATAAGGCTTCATAAGGAGCCATCTGAATACTGGCATGATAACTATTGTTATAGGCAAACTCAATAAGCGGCAAATGATCCTCCCAATTACCACCAAAGTCCAATGCACAAGCTCGCAACATGTCTTCTAAGGTCTGAATAGTGCGTTCAGCTTGTCCATCCGTCTGCGGGTGGAATGCAGTGCTAAATTTCAATTGAGTACCCAATCTTCTTGGAAGGATTTCCAGAAGTTAGGTGTGAATTGTGCTCCTCTGTCAGTAATAATAGATATAGGAATGCCATGAAGTCGTACTATCTCCGTGAGATACAATCTAGCATAGTCCTCTGCTGTATATGTAGATCTAACCGGTAGAAAATGTGCTGATTTCATGAGCCTGTCAACAATCACCCAAATGGAGTCGTATTTATGCCGAGAACGAGGTAATCCAACAACAAAATCCATATTGATCGCCTCCCATTTCCAGGTTGGAATTTTCATTTCTTGCAAGAGCCCTGCTGGTTTCTGGTGCTCAATTTTTACCTGTTGACAGTTTGGACATTGAGCCATAAACTCGGCTATATCTCTCTTCATTCCTTCCCACCAATACATTAGTTTGAGATCGTGGTACATCTTTGTCGCCTCCGGATGAACGGAATAACGAGAGTAATGAGCTTCTTCCAGAATCTGGCGACGCAGTCCCGCAAAGATCCGGAACGCATAACCAGTTTTGGTACCTGAGAATCCCATCCGTAGAGACTTCAAATGGAGACTTCTCTTTTTGGGAACGTGCATCTCTATAATACCTCAATTTGGGATCCTCGTATTGACGCCTTTTTACTTCTGTGTTTAGGGACGAAGCAGTTGGGTTAAGTACATTAACTCCGGTGTTGCTCGAATCCATTAAGCGAACTCCTAGGCTAGCTAGTTGGTAGAGCTCACGAGCTAATTCCTTCCTTTCTGATGGAACATCACTTCGACTACCCATGGACTTACGGCTGAGAGCGTCAGCCACCACATTTGCTTTGCCAGGATGGTATAGAATATTTACGTCATAATCCTATAATAGCTCTAGCCATCGCCTCTGACGCAAATTTAATTCCTTTTGCTTGAAAATATATTGAAGACTTTTGTGATCTGTGTAGATGTCCACATGGACACCGTACAAATAATGCCTCCATATCTTTAAAGCGTGAATGACCGCAGCTAATTCAAGGTCGTGGGTCGGATAATTCTTCTCATGTTTTCGCAGCTGCCTAGAAGCATAGGCAATAACCTTGCCGTACTGCATCAAGACACAGCCTAACCCGACACCCGAGGCATCATAGTACACCACTTAACTTTCTGATCCTTCTGGAAGTGTCAGGACAGGGGCTGAAGTCAACCTGTCTTTCAGTTCCTGAAAGCTCCATTCACAAGTATCTGTCTACTGAAATTTAGCAGCTTTCTATGTTAGCTTCATCAACGGTGCTGAAATAGAGGAAAACCCTTCCACAAATCTCCTGTAATACCCTGCCAATCCCAGAAAGCTACGGGCTTCTGTGGGCGTTGTAGGCCTTGGCCAGGTCTTCACAGCCTCGATCTTTTGAGCGACAACCCGAATACCATCGGCTGAGATGATGTGGCCTAGAAAAGTTACAGAGTTTAACCAGAATTCACATTTTGAAAATTTAGCATATAATTTGCGAGCTCGAAGAATTCCAAGGACAGTACGCAAATGTTCTGCATGCTCTCTCTCCGATTTAGAGTATGCCAGGATATCATCGATAAATACAATTATAAATAAATCCAGGAATGGTTTGAACACATCATTCATCAGGTTTATGAACACTGCTGGAGCATTGGTCAAGCCAAACGACATCACCCGAAATTCATAATGACCATATCTGGTTCTAAAAGTCATCTTCGGAATATCTTCTTCCTTGACTCTCACTTGATGGTATCCTGACCTCAGATCTATCTTGGAAAACCACTTGGCTCGTTGCAATTGATCGAATAAATCGTCGATCCTCGAAAATGGATATTTATTCTTTATTGTTACCCTGTTCAACTGCCTATAATCAATACACATCCGCAGGGATCCATCTTTCTTCCTTACGAATAAGACGCAGTGCTCCCCGTGGTGATGAACTCACCTAATAAATCCCTTCTCGAGTAGATCTTTCAAATCCGTGCTTTTAATTCTTTCAATTCTGCAGGAGCCATTCTGTAGGGAGGGATAGATATTGGCTCAGTATCCGGCAATACATCGATAGTAAATTCAATCTCCCGTTCTGGTGGAAGACCTGGAAGCTCATCCGGAAATACATCTGGAAACTCGTTTACTACCGGAACAGATTGAAGAGTCGACGGTTTTGCTTCCGTGTCATGAACTCGAACTAAATGATAGATATAGCCCTTGGCAATCATCTTCCTTGCCTTGAGGCAGGAAATAAACCTGCCTCTTGGAGATGCAGTATTACCCTTCCACTCTAAAACTGGTTCTCCCGGAAATTGGAAACGGACCACCTTGGCCCTACAATCTACATTTGCATAACAGGAAGCTAACAAGTCCATGCCCATAATGACATCAAAATCCAGCATTTCCAATTCAATCAAATCAGCTACGGTGTGTCAGCCACACACTACAACTATGTAGCCCCTATAGACTTGCCTGGCTAATACTGGGTCACCAATTGGAGTGGACACTTCAAAAGGTTCAATTGGCTCGAGTTTTATCCCGATACGACTAGCAATGTAAGAAGTAATATATGACAAGGTAGAGCCCGGATCAATTAATGTATACACATCATAAGAAGATACTGTCAATATACCTGTCACAACGTCGGGAGGGTCTCGGCATCCTCGTCGTCCGGTCAATGCACAGATACGGTTTTCGGGGATCGCTCGACCAGAGGCTCCTCTCCTCCGCCCGCCACGGCCCGCCGAAACTCGGGGAAGTCCGCCCCTCCCCACAGGCGCACGCGACGATGAAGAACTCGCGCGCCGAACCGGTAGGCTAAGCCTCATCTCGGCCGCTCCTCAACGGACAATCACGCATCACGTGGCCAACTCGACCACAGGCATAACAAGCATCCGAGCCTCGGCGACACTGACCCGAATGTAACTTACCGCATTGACTGCACCGTGGTACCGGCGGTCTCCTCTGGCTAGAATCACCACGATACTGGGAACCTGAAGCTCCCGAACCCTGACTCGGCCCAGAATAAATAGGACGATCAAACTTTCGACCCGCAAACCGATGAGGTGTACTAGATGCAGGCTGGCCTGAATATCTGGAATATTGCGGCCCCTGGCCTCCTCTGTACTCACCGCTAGCGCCCGCTAATCTAGTCCTTTTACCGTGTCCCCTATCCCCATCTCGCTCTCCCCTATGCGGTTGTTGTTGTTCTTCCAAGTTCTGGGCATGCGCTTGGATACGCGAGATGTCCATTTCATCCAAATGAGTGAAGGGGATCGTCAAATAGTCTTTAAATAAGTGTGGCCCTAAGCCTCTCACAAATCGGTGTACCCAATCTCCCATGTCTGCTACCATGGCCAGAGCATATCTAGCTAATGAATTGAACCGGAGACTATATTCCCGGGCACTCATATTCCCTTGCTTAAGATTCAAGAATGTATCGGCCCAAGCCCGACGAACCTCAGGTGGCAAATAATGCCGAATAAAAGCATCCACAAACTCTAGCCATTTTGGGGGAGGTGCATTTTCCCTCTTGAAGAAGTCCAATTGTTATACCATAAAACAAATACGTCCCGCAGTCTATACAAAGCCAACTCCGTGGACTCGGTATCAGAAGCATGAATGATTCTCAATGTCCTCAATACCTCATCAATAAAGCCCTGCGGGTCTTCATCCAATTTCGACCCGAAAAATTCTGGAGGATTTAAGCTCATGAAGTCACGGGCTCGGGCACTAGCCGCCCGCCTATCACTGGACCCGCACTCGCCGCCGAGCTCGCGCGGCAACTAACCGAGTTAGCAATTGAACGCATCCCGTAAGTCCCGATTTGGAGCAATGGGGAGGAGCCGGAGCCCTCTCATGCTCCTCTCTCGTCGCTAGAGGATAGAGGGGAGCGGCTCTGCGAGGGAGTAGCACTCTGAGCCTCGCTATGTCCTAACTCAGCTGGAGGCTCTCAGCTAGTGCCTTCCCCGGTGGCATTTAATATTGCACGGATTTGCTTCTTTTTTGACGGCATCACTGAAATCATAGCGCACAATTAGAATAAAGGAAATCTTACATCATGGCTCTATCGTACGATCTATGGAAAGAAAGACGGTCATTATTCCTAAATGTCCCGCAGCCTCTTGTTTATAAGTGTGGAGCGCTTCACACCCATAAACAAGACTCTACTGGACACGGCTCGTAGACACACCCTAGGACGCAACTGCTCTGATACCACTTTTGTCACGACCCGCCTAGTGGGCCATGATGGGCACCCGGAGCTGACTACCGAGCACCACATATCTTACTACTATCATCTTAACCTGGACACATATCAACTCCATAAAACATATACGCATATATATATATATATATATATACATAAGCCATCGCGGTAGCAAAAGAATAATATATAAAATGTATATCGAGGATCACATAACATCTGCTACCCACATATGAGTATCTACGAGCCTCTAACTGAAACTCTGAAGTCATGAAGATGGGATAGGACCCCACCATATCGAAGAATATATACAAAAGAATATATCGTAATCGACCTCCTGGCCTATGGAAGTGCTTTCGGTGCAAGCCGGTCCGGCTCCTAGGAAAGCCGGTCGTCTCCCTATCTACCTGTAGGCATGAGCACAGCATCCAAAAAGAAGAAGGATGTCAGTACGACCAATGTACTGAGTATGCAAGGCATGCATCGCAAACAACAAGGGAACAAGAAGATAGAATAAAGATAAGGAGATAACCAGTGACTGCTTGCCTCTTAAGGCGGAGTCATGCATGCATACTCATAAAATATCATATCATGTATTGCTGCGGAACGTGCAGCCCGATCCATATATCATCGTATATCAATATATTGTCATGGAACATACGGCCCGATCCATCACCCGTATAGCCCGCATCCGGGCATCCCGCGTCCGGGATGATATCATAATATACCAACTGATCAGGTGGCTATGCGTCTATAGCGCCTCACATTTCACCATGTCCCCTTTATACATATATAATATACGTAGCATGCATGAGAGCCCAAATAGAAGTGCGCTCTATCGGAGTGACGTAAGGTCGTGAACCTCCGATTATATTATGGCATCATCATCATCGCTATGTCTCACCTTGAAGGAACAAAGATCATGAGGTGAGACAACAACGAAGAATAGCATCGATGAAATCATAAAGTTAGGAATATCAAGCTCATCATAGCATCATTATCATCATCATTGTCATGGAACATATCTTGTCTCTAGCTCATAAGGGACTCTTGATAATCCTAGACTTTCAACTTTGGAATGTAAGAAGGTCATGGAAGCATAGGAAAAAAAATGTGAAACAAGAATCATGCCTTGAAAGAAGAGAACGGCCATACATACCTTTGTATCTCTTTAACGATATCGACTAAAAGCTCTTCTCCCGGCTTACAATTCTACATATAAAGGGGTTCATCCGAAGGTTAGATGGTTGAAGGTATACTTAAGCCTAAACTGAAGCGAATAAGGCTAACAAAAATTGGGCAGCATTTCCTTTGTTTCGACAACTTTTCCTCATATGATAAAACAGCGCCCAACATCACAACGATACTCATAATGCCATGAATCATAATTTAACTACCTTTCCAACCAACATACCATTATTTGCATACTTAAGCTCATATTCCATACTTGCCCCTAATACAAATCCTTCAACTACTCAACACCATTATTAACATGAAATAATTGTAAAACTCACCTTTGATTATGTAGAGATGATCTTTGGATGAGGATACTCCACTTGAGAGGAACTCCACTTCACTACCCAAGAGATTTTCAACTTCTATTAACCCTTAGGAAGCATTCACACCCTTGATTCTACCAACTTTTGGTGTTTGATCTTTGATTTCCCTCCTTGGATATGTGTTAAGGTGATATGGAGAAAGTTCTAGAGGTTTAGAGAATATTTGAGAAGTGGGAAATGAGAAAAAGAGGGAGAAACCGTGCATATATAAAAATGAAGTTCGGACCCGACCCGAAACCTACGGTTCACTATACGGACCGTACAATTTATACGGTGCGTATATTGGACCGTATGTTTCATCCAAAAAACCACCCTTCACTGGAAGGGTTCTACGGTCAGGTATGCGGGCCGTATAAAATAGACGGTCCGTATATATGGCCGTATAATCCCCAGTTTTTCCGAATTCGTTCTCGTCGCTTCGTTTGATCTCGAATCCTTATAGATCCTTCTTAGTACTTGTGTAACACATCCTTAACAATATAATGGACATTATAACTCATCCTCAAGATCTTACTAAATATTCATTAGTTCAACACCCATGAATCCTTCCCAAACATAACTTATACTCCGCTTCCTTTGACGAACCTAGTTTTACCAAGTCCTACAACTTAAAAATCTTATCGTATATACGTTAAGGTTGCCAATCATCCTCTCGTAGTCGTGAAGGACTCGTGTCCGCCTTACCCGACGTCGGTCTATTCGCGACACAACGACATGAAATTACCGAGGTGTAACAGGTACTCACTTCTTTCTTTAGTTTAAAGGAGGATCTAACCTGCTTCCCTCTTATGTAAGCGTCACACACCTTGTGATCTTTGAAATTGGTCTTTGGAAACCCACGAACCAGGTCCTTTGCAACACGTTTATTCAGCAGAGAAAAGCTTGCATGTCCCAGTCGTATGTGCCATGGTTCAGCATCATCATCCCTGGCACTGAGGCATGTCAAATTACCACCATTTAATGAATCAAAATCTTCCACATAGATATTCTTGAACCGTTTTGCTATTAGCACCACTTCACCAGATTTGATGTTGGTGATAGTGCAGGAGCTGTACAGTAACTTTACTTCATTTCCCTTGTCACAGATTTGAGACACACTCAATAAGCTATACTTCAATCCATTTACATAGTACACATTCTCAATTGTGTGGGAGAGTGTCTTACTAATTTTTTCAACACCAAGAATATATCCTTTCTTGCCATTTTCAAAAGACGCACTCCTTCCTTGGAAGGCCTTGAGTGAGAGGAAATCATCCATTCTTCCAGTCATATGCTTTGAGCAACCACTATCCATGTACTAATTTTGACTGCCTCCTTTCACTCCAGCCTGCAAACAGAGTCACTTATTAGATTTAGGAACTCTAATAAGCTCGGGTCCCTTATAATGATAGAACTGGTAAATTAAGCATCTTTTAGTCCATGTGGACAAAACCGTTTTCCTTTTTTAGGGACTAGGTCCTTTAGCTCTGGATTTCTTTTTAATGAAATTCTTATTTTTGTGCAGAGACTGAAACTTGGCTTTGCATGTTTCTTTATAATGGTCAGTCTGACCACAATGAGTGCACAACCAATTTCCAGTCGTAGTGACATCCTTGTTGTGGGGATTATAAGGGATTTTAGCCTTTTAGAACCCGATGCCTTGCCTACCTCCTCGATCACTCTTGTATATAGAGGCAATTACGTCGGAGGATCAGGTCCACTAAAGTGACTTGTCAAGCTTATTTTTTTACCATTTTCAAATTTTCTTGAAGCTGCTTATTCTTTTCTAACTCAGTAGTGAGGCTCATTTTAGTTCTCTTAAGCTCACTTTCAAGATCAAGCTGAATCTTACTAGCCTCCCCTTTCTCTTTAGAAGGAGTGTCCATCCATTTTTCATTTGATTATTTAGCAAAGAAGTTTTCTCTAGTTACTTCATCAACCTGTTCCTTCAAATCTATAATGGACACTACTATGTCATCCCTCTCGTGTTCTAATTCACTAATTTCTTAACCTAGAGGACCCTGTTCTTCAATGTGACTATGATATGCATCAATTAGTACACTTGCTAATGACATCAATTTTTTCTGAGAGTAATTTTTCAAATTTTTCTGAACAA
The DNA here is from genome assembly GCF_029784015.1 of Lycium ferocissimum. Classification (NCBI taxonomy): domain Eukaryota; kingdom Viridiplantae; phylum Streptophyta; class Magnoliopsida; order Solanales; family Solanaceae; genus Lycium; species Lycium ferocissimum. Next base: position 33,183,642 of record NC_081343.1, on the reverse strand, counting down.
CTAGAAAATTTACCTCATTCTCTTCATTGTCATAATCAAAGATCAGATTTAGTCATGAGTGAAAAGGTTGATTCATATCTCAAAAGTCCATCATCAACAGCCATCAATGAAGCATCTCCTTGATCATCTTCATCTTCTGATTCACGAGGAATCTCCCCATTCCGCCAGAGCCTGTTTCGCCAAGTTGTCAGCAGTTTCTCTTCTTTTGAATTTCATGTCAGGGATTACTATCTTTTGAGTGTTGTTCTTATAGTAGTCCTGAATGTCAATAGGACATTCTCTGATGAAATGTCCAAGTTTTCCACACTTGTGTTAACAATCATTTCCTCTAGGATTTTTACTTATGCTTCCCTTTCTTTCGAAACCACCGTTTTTCCAAATCATTTTTTGAAACCTTCAAGTGAGATCAGCCATGTCCGACTCATCGTCACTAGAGTCATTTTTAGCAGCATCTTTGAGAACTAGGTTCCTCTCTTTCTTTGGGTCCCTTCTTTCCTGATCTTGTTGTCTTTTAAGCTTGTAAGTTTTGAGATTCCCAATAAGCTCATCAATGGTCAGTGTTTCCAATTCCTTGGCTTTAGTAATAGCATTGACTTTTATTTCTCACGAACAAGGCAACACACTAAGCAACTTACGAACCAATTTATTGATAGGAATGATTTCACTAAGAGAATGGAGTTCATTGATTATGGATGTGAATTTGGTATGCATATCATGAATGGATTCACCATCCTTCATTTTAAAAAGATCATACTCAGTGGTAAGCATGTCTATTTGGGACTTATTTACCTTACTTGTTACCTCATGAGCAGTTTGAAGTACATCCCAGATGTCCTTTGCAGATTGACATAACGATATACGGTTGAACTCATCAGCTCCAATGCCGCATACAGGGATTTTCTTGGCTCTGTAGTTCTTTTCAACAACTTTCCAGTCAGTCTCATTATACTCCTTTCCTGTCTTTGGAATTGTTGCGACACGAGGCTCATCTTTCTTCATAAGAACAAAAGGACCATCACAGATGATGTCCCACAACTCAGAGTCCTCAACCATGAGGTAGTCATGCATCCTTGTCTTCCAACACCCATAATATTTTCCATTAAATCTTGGTGGTCTTGTGCTAGATTGTCCTTCCTCTAGGTTTGGTGGAGCAGCCATTTGAAAGATCCTTTCTAGGTGTTAACCTTTTAGAAAGAACATGCTCTGATACCAATTGATAGAATATACGAGTCCACCAAACAGTATAGGTTCTCTATCAGTTCCATTTAGTAAAACAGAAAGTAAATAACACAAGAGATTTACATGGAAAACTCCTTGCGCAAGGGATTAAAAACCACGACCTACCAAGTAGGATTTTTCAAACTTCACTATAACTGAGCAACTTCAGATTAAAACCTATTGCAACCTAGGAATTAAACTCTTAATCCCTTCCCTCTTACAATAACTCTATTGTAAATCCTTTACAATAACTCTATTGCAAAGAACACACCTTGACTAACTCTAGCCAAATAACAACTGAGAAAAGGTTGACAATCCATCCTACTATGACACTTCTTGAAAGTAGTGTAGGAATACAAATACAAAACCAAAATACAATGACTCAACAAAGCTAAGGACTTAAGACATCTTCAGTGTTGGATTTGGTCTTTGTGTTTGTCAAAACTTTGTTCTTTAGGATATCCTGGAGAATAGTGGCGGCTGGCACTTTGGAGTGTATGATTTTCAGATTGCAAAGTGTTAGGGTTACACTTGTAACATGTTGTTTATATAGGGAAGCATGTGAGATGATATGAAAGAGACATTTTATGTAGTTTTGACCTCTACCAAACTGCAATTGTGTCATCATACAAGATCGTCGCTAGTCGGTACAGTGCAACATCTTTACAGCTGTAGAGTTGACCCTGCAATGGCTAGGGGACCTGATCGTATCTGGTCCCTATCTAGTTCCTCGAATATGTTTGGCAAATCATCAAAACACGAAATACCATAACTTATCAATTTCCAACTGAAATTAAGAATATTGGATGGATGACTATTAATTAAGTAATTATTTTCAGTGCTCATCCCACAATCAATATGTTTATACAAAACTACATATATATGTATAATTAATATTCTAAGACATTTATTTCTCCTCATTTATCAAATATGCAAATGCCAATATCACGGTTACAACTTGAACTCATCAAGTCATCCAACTTAGGCCCTTCTTCCCTTCCACTTTGTAAAAGCAGCATTCCCAAATCCGAACCATTGTGAGGTTCATAGCTTGAAACTCCGTCCTCATCATAAGAAGATTTCTCATGACTATCGTGGCTTAATTGAGAAGCAACAAACTTGTCGAGGGCTCGCCAGTCTGTTACTCTGTCATTGACATTCTTATTTATCTTTCTCCTTTTCGTAATCTGCCCATCTTCTTCACAGTTATTCTCCGAGGCCAGTGAGACGGAGCTTATCGGTCTTTTCATGAGTGGCACGGTGGGGCTTGCTAGCTGAGGAAGCTGAACAAATTGATCTGAATGTAAAAAGATGAGATTGTTGTTATTATTATTATCGGGTTCTATCTCTTGCTTGCATAGTGAATTCTGGCTCATGAAATTTTGAGGAGGAAGTTGTCTTGGAATATTATCAAGAGGACTCAAAACGGAGCTGACTCCACTTGGTTCATCATAAAGATAATTTGATTCCCATCCTTCTCCAATATTGGTCTTTGTTTGGCCGGTTATTCTCTTTTTAAATGCTCGACAAACCACCCAGCCTTCTTCCTGCAAGATTTTAACCAAAATTAATTAGTTAATTCTCTTGTTTCTTTAAGTGACAATGTTTGACTGGTCACGGAATTTAAACACTAAGAAAGATATAAGGATTTTTGAAGCATGTACAAATTGAACATTAAGGATCCTCCTAGTATGTTGTAATCAAAGCATGTCATATCATATCTATAAGAGAGTGTTATTAAGGTTAAATGAAAAGGTTAAACTAAAAAGTTTCTAAATTTAAAGAAATATCAATATTTTTATAAGGCTTAAGAAGAAAAGAGTGTGTAAAACAAACAAAAAATAGCCCGACACAATGTATTTCGCGTTCAAACAGAACTCAAGAAAGGACCACATCTCAATGGAATGCAGGAAGTGTACCCTAACTCCCAAGGCTCCTCTTTATAAGAAAATTAATGGTGTGATAATATAAAAATGGAATGAGTGAAGTAGTTTACTTTAATTTATAATGATAACTCATCTCCAATTGTCTTCACTGTTATTATTTCTTATTGACTTTGTGAAAAAACTTCATCTTCATAAAGTGCCTGTACAATTGAAAAAAGGAACGTGCCTTTTAATTATTTTCGTCTTTTCTTTTCTCAGTTTTGTTGGAGTGCATGCTTCCTTTGATTGTGTGGTAAAGGAAGAAAAAGATAGTCAAAGGGGAATGTAGGAGAATTGGAATTTCTCTTTTGGAAGATTGAATTAGTAAAAGCTCTACGACCACTTATTAGGAACTCCAGAGAAAAGTAGATCCATTTGCTTAAATGGGATGCCTCTCGACTTAGAGGTGGTAGGAATCTTATTCATTTTCTTCACGTATAGTTGGACATTATATGCTATAGAATATACTAAGCATAAGTGATTGAATTCCTAGGCTGGAATAAGGGGCCATTGATAGATGATAAGGAGTTAATTCACCAAAAATATGAACCATACTTCTACGACAAAGAACTTATGTCCATGGCTTTTAAGAAAGAAAGGGTTAAGTTAAATATGTAGTAAGTAATATCTTCAAAATAAATGCATTTTAATTAACTTCTTGTAACATGTTAGTAGTTTTATTTTTCAGATTATTAGAGTACGTTTCGTATAAAGAGTTACTCTCTGTATTACCGTTTATATGAAAAGTTTTAAAAGTTTAATAGTCACACAAATACTTTGACATATTTTAGACCATAGTCTCATAAGTATTTATTTTTTTCTTAAACATCATACTGATTCAAACTATGTCACATAAATTAGAACATAAGGAGTACTTGAGACTTGTTTTTTTCAACAGTACCCGTTACTTCAAGTTAATTAATCTGAGGGCATAAAAATATTACTCCCTCCGTCCCAAAAAGATTGTCTTACTTTCTTAATTAGTTTGTCCGAAAAAGATTGGCACATTTCTATATTTATAAACAATTTAACTTTATGAGATGATTTACAGTCACACAAGTCTCTAAGGCTTGTTTTGCATCACATATTTTAAAAGTCTTTATTTATTTCTTAAACTTCGTACCAAGTCAAAATAAAACAATCTTTTTGGGACGGAGAGAGTAGTATATATTATCAGTACTTCATAAAACTTAAATTCTGAATACGAAAGGTTCATACTCCCTCCGTCCCAAAAAAATTATCCTCTTTTGACTTGGCACAAAGTTTAAGAAATAAAGAAAGACTTTTGAAATGTGTGGTCTAAAATAAGTCTTAGATTTTTGTGTGACTGTAAATCATCTCATAAAGTTAAATTGTTTCTAAATATAGAAAGAGGACAATCTTTTTGGGACAGACTAAAAAGAAAATGAGGACAATCTTTTTGGTACAGAGGGAGTATTACTTATGATATGTCCCTTGAAGAACTCCCAAGCATCTTTCTGATTTGACAGAGAAAGTGTAGAACGGAAATATGATTTCTTTTTCTCAGGAAGGATAATATAGTGAAATTGAAGCTACTTGCCTGTGGAGGATTATTCTCCTCGGATTCAAGTCGATATTCATGCATGATCCAGTCAGTTTTCTGGCCATTGGGTGCCCTTCCTCTATAAAACACGAGTGTTTTCCTCATCCCTATGAGTTTCGACATATCGTAAACAGCCTTGTCTCTTCCAGTAGCCTTCCAAAACCCAGCCATGGTTGCCCTATTGGTTCTTGTCCCTGTTGGATACTTCTTATCCTTGTGGCTGAAGAAATACCACTCATTCTGCTCTTCATATCCGATCCGGCATTTTTCTGCTTTTTTCAAATATCATTACATTTGTATGATTAATTTTAAAATGGAACACAAAAGGGAAATTAAGTACTCGGATAACTAACAACCACAAGAGATAGAAACGAAGATGTTTAAGGAAAAATTGTTTGGGAATTAAGGCTTGCATTTTTGGAAAGACTAGTAGTAAGTTGTTAAATCGACAACGAAGAACTACTAGTTGAATACATTAAGTTAGCTTGAGACGGACTTGTACTTAGAAATTAATCAGATGCTTCCTCAACAACTATCTTTAGACTGTACTCACAGCATGCTTCCTTGTCTTTGGCGAGTTGAAAGTTGTTCCGCTAATTAGAGTTTTCTTTAATTTTTTTCCCTTAAAACACATGCAACTGAAAATATTGTTAGAAATTTAGAGTCTGGGTGTAAGAGTTGGAAGACATTCCGCTATTTAGAGATTTCATCATTCTTTTCTTGTTAAAACAAACACAACTGAAAAAGACCGTTAGAACAAGGGGGTAATTGAATAACTTCTAATTATTTAATGTAAGTTAATAAAATTTTGGAAAACCTGTACATGTTCATAAGTTAGCTAGTCTGCAAGAAACCTTAATAACAAAACAGAAATCGTACCTTGAAGATCCCATGGCTCAATTCTGTAGAGATCAATGTCTCTAATAACATCAAGATCAATCTTTTGGGCTGCAATTTTCTTTCTAAGGTAGTATCCCACAAGCTCTTCATCCGTTGGATGAAACCGAAATCCGGGTGGAACACATGATGATTCATTTGTATCCATCATGACTAGTACTCCTGTTTAGTGATTGATCTGCATCAAATTCATCACCAAGACTAGATCAAAACCATTACAACTTACTCTCCGCTTCATCATCTTTAAATCATAACCTCAATAGTACCCACCTATTTAAGGTCGGTGAAAAGTTTAAAAAAAAAAAAAAAAAAAAAAAAAAAAAAAAGCTTACTGGGACTGCATCATCAACCCTACAGATGGAGAGGTGACAAGTGTACTCATATATACTCCCTCCATCCCAATTTACATGACACTTTCGTTTCTTGAGAGTTAATTGAATTAGATCAACTCAATATTTTAAAACTAAAATTTAGATACTGTTAAAAAACTATACAAAAAATATTATAAGTTGCAATTCGTCTCATGTCAATATGATAAAAAAAAAAAAAAAAACATTTGGAAATGTTAATCAAAATTTACATAATTCGAATCTCAAAACAAAAAATACCATATAAATTGAGATAGAGAGAGTAATCATCACGCCATATTTGGTGGTAAGCAACATTCAAGAACTTATCTCTTAAATGTTTTATGTATATACAAATAAGCGCGTGTTAATATAAAAACTTTTAACCTTTTTTTTTGAATTTTTTTTTTGTGCGTGCAACATGTTCTTAAACTAATGGTGGGGTTAAAGAAACGGAATGATGAGTCTTTGCTGTTGAGGAAAACCAAGGAGAGACAGTCAGTTGTGATTTGAAGGTATGAATAGAACTGATCAAGAAACGGAGAAGTAAAAGTTTGAGCTAATAATGATGATGTCTTGTGTACAGAATGTAGAGAAATGATGTATCAAGAACGGACCCTTCACCACGATATTATAAACAATTCTCTGCTATATTATTCACGCCCAACAAAATGGTCCTTAGTAAATGAACAGAAAAAATAGAACAAGCACAAAAAAGAAATTATTTAGTCTAAGACCAAAAAGAAATTGTTTAGTCTTACTTTTCGGTGGGTCGACAATAAGAGGAAAAAAGAAGCATGGGAAGCTGAATACTCCGTATTAATAGTCAAAAGTGTTTGTTGTCTGTTGCCCTAAAGAAGGTTGAGAATTTTGAGATGGCAAAAGGACAGCGGGCTTTACGGGGGTTCAGGAAGATGGCGTTAACAATATGAATTTACTTCATTTACATTGATAAATAAAAAATAATTATATTTTTACTAATCAAATTATTTATATATAAAAAAAATCAAATTTTATAGATAACTATAGAAAACTGAGAATTCATTACAAGTGGGATTAGTAAAACATGTTTAAATACACTGGTAATGTAAAAACAATTTATACACTAATCTTCAGTTTCAATTTATGTAGTGGTGTTTGAATGAACACGGAGTTTAAGAAGAAAAAAAAAGACTTAAAACTTACTCCCTCTGTCTCAAAAAGATTGTCCTCCTTTCCTTTTTAGTTTGTCCCAAAAAGATTGTCCCCTTTATATATTTAGAAACAATTTAACTTTATGAGATGATTTATAGCCACTCAAATATCTAAGGCTTGTTTTGGACCACACATTTCAAAGTCTTCCTTTATTTCTTAAATTTTGTGCCAAGTCAAAAGTGGACAATCTTTTTGGGACGGGGGGAGTATAATCTTAAACAAGCTAATTCATAGGCATTTATGTAGCTATATATCATTTTATTAAAGGTAAAATTATAAGTTTAGAACTACTACTATTTGATACCATTCTTTTTAGAATAATTTTTTTTTAAAAAAAAAAAGGTATATCACGGTAAATTGGGAAGGATACTACATTAGATTAAATCCTAACAACATTTAGGCACGCGTTGATTTGAAAGAGGAAAAAAAAGGAGGAGGCAGAAAAAAGTACAAGAGTTTTATGGGATCAAGCCGGCAAAAAGGAAACTAAAGAAAGGAAAAAGGAAAATAAGGAAAAAGGAATTAAGGTGGGTGAATTTTTGTCAAGTATGATTCCAGAGATGGCATTGTCTGAATTTCTTGTCTAGTTGTCTAGAATAAACTCGACATCTCTCTGACTCAGTTCTTTGATTGGTGCGCAATGCCCAGGACAACCCCTTTTATCAAAAAGAAAGCAATATGCATGAAGATTATTGTTAAGTCCCGAATAAATAGATGTTTAATCTATCGACAAACTTCTGTGATTGTTCATTTCTTTCACTTGAGCATCTAAAGTGGCTCTTGTTCCATTTAGACACTTCAAGTGGGTCATTCCTATTTCAATTAGACACTTTTTGCACAGTTATCGAAGCAAAACCAACACCAGTCGTCTCCTACGTGGATTAACTGGCCAATTAAATTATGTCAGCTCATTTAAATTGTGTCAACTCAATTAAATTGTGTCAACTCATTTTAATTGTAAATTTACTAATTTGTAAACTCGTGGAGTTTTGACCATTAAAAATTGGGGCTTTTGGGCTGGTTGGATTTGCAATGAGGTGGCGCCCCCTTTGGTGTTGGTTTTGCTCCGATAACGGTGCAAAAAATGTCTAAGTGGAATAGGAATGACCCACCTGAAGTGTCTAAATGGAACAAGGGTCACTTTAGGTGTTCAAATGAAAGAAATGGACGACCACAGGTGTCTGTCGATGGGTTTGGCCTAAATAGATTAAAGCCCTTTTTGTTACTCCCTCTTTCCTAATTTATGTGATACATTTTTATTTTTAGTTTATTCCAAAAAGAATGATACACTTTCTTATTTAGCAACAATTTAACTTCAAACTTTACCTTTTACGATTAACGAGATGATTTATAATCACACAACTATTTTTGACTTGTTTTGGACCACAAGATTCAAAAGTCTTATTTTATTTTTTAAAGTTCATGCTCAGTCAAACTATATCACATAAATTAGAAACGAGGGAGTAACACTTATCTTCTTCTAAGAGTTTCACACACAAATATTATCAAATAACTAATCACGGATTTTAAAACTCGCAATTTCTTCCGTAAAACTGCTATGGTTTCACAAAGCACATAATACTAGAACATGCGTACGAGAACTCTAGAGGTGCGACAACGCTTTGATAGTGAGTGGAAAACTTACTTTCTGTGTGGTTAGTAAATAGTTCTTGCCTGCTAAGGTATTAGTCATCATTAAACCGAGCTCAGTCTCACTCTCTCTCTTAGACACATACTATATCTGGAGAGAGAAAAATAATTATATATAGTTTCTATACTCTATCACCTGACTACTCGAGGCAAATGGGACATTGATTGATCGATCACTTTGAAATGGAAGATAATTAAGGGTTATCTACAGTATGTAATAATTCATTGCATGCGCTTGCATGTTATGTAACAATGGTGTAAAAAAGCTTACCTGCGATCTTTTAATTAGTTCTTTGCTTTCTTGATTGAAATGATTGGTTTATCTAAGGAGATGGGGATCGGATGGGAGTAAAGGAAGAAGGAGACAAATGTAGAAGCCGATGATAGGGAAGTAGAAAAATTATATGAGAGAAAATGGAGAGATAAGCAAGTGAGTTGGGATTGAGGGAAGTATTATAAAGGAAAGGAGGAGAAGGTGGGAGAGAGGGAGGACCGCTTAGTTGCGCATGGCTCCATGCTTGTCCCCATTGCTCATGTACACCGACAAACCATATCAAACCGATAAATTGAGTCAAATCGAGAAAAAAAATCCGATTAGTGATTTGGTTTGACTTGATTTGGTGTTGGAAAAAAAAACCCGACCATAATTAGTTTAGTTTGGTTTTAGCTAAAAAAAAGTCAAACCGAACCAAACCAACCCGACATTACATGTATTCAATTTTTAAAATATTCTATACATAAAAATATTTATTTGTATTTATATATATTTCTTAAAAATTTTCATAGTTTTTTTTATCTATTATCATATTATTCAAGCTTGAAATTAGAATTTTGAATGAGAATAAGTTTTATATCCTATGAATGTTATTAACTCATATAAAGTCCAAACCAACACCAACTCAACATTAATACTAACAAAAAAAATTCAATTTACCACTAGGAATGACAATAATGTAGGATATTTATTCTTTAGTTTTGCATAATTGGTTTAGAGAGTGAAATACATTACTTAAGTTTTTTTTTCTTGTCATGTAATTAATACTTATTAGCCGTACTTATTTTAGCATGACTTAGTATTTTTTAGATTATGGTCATTTTCTTTATGGCTTATTAATTAGCAATATTTATTTTAATCAATTTTATTATCTTTTGTTGAATATTTTAATACAATGTCATCACTCTTCTCACATTTTGTTTTATTCTCTTATGAAATACCTTAATTACATAGTTGTATCTTACTAGGATTAAATAAATATTTGAAGTAAAAGTTATATGTTTTGTATCAAGACTATTCCGAAAAAAAACCCGAATAACCCGAGAAAACCGAATAACTCGAGAAAACCGGAGGTTGAAAAACCCGAATTTTATTGGTTTGATTTGGTGTATAAATTTAAAAGCCCGAAGCAATTAGTTTGGTTTGGTGTTTAAAAAATCCGAACTAACCCGGTCCATATATACCCCTACTCTAGTGTATTACACAAAACTCTTCTTTTCATCCCTTCCTCTTCGTTTCATACATTTAATTTTCTTTTTTTCCTTTTAGTTTAACCATTTTTCATCTGTAGTTTGATCTTAACAACTTATGGGAAATAATGTAGTAATTAACTCAAGAAAACTCGTAAAATTGTTACCTCAAAGTTCCATAGCATTCAAAGGGCGGATCTAGGGCCCAGTGAGGGTGTTCACCTGAACACCCTCGGCAAAAAGTACATTGTATATATAAGGGTATTTTTGTATTGTGTACATAAATAAATTTTGAATACCCGGAGGTTGGTTCAGTGATTTAAGGGATTCAATTCACCTTGATGTTCCAAGTTCAAACCTCAGGCACAACATTTTTATTTTTCGAATCCCCTCAGTAATCATGTGATAGAAGCTGTGAGTTCATCAAACAGTATATGAGGGATCTGGTTATCTACCAGTTCCCTGAGACAGTGCAATAAGAGAATAACACAAGATTTTTACGTGGAAAACTCCTTGCTCAAGGGATTAAAAACCACGACCTACCCTAGTAGGATTTCAACTCCACTAATCGAGCAACTTCAGATTACAACTCATTGCAATCTAAGAACTAACTCCCATAGTCCCTCAACCCTTACAATACCTCTATTGTAAGCAACAGTTGACTACCTCTAGCCAAGCAAACTAATACACCTAGACTAACGCTAGCCTAGTGTACCAATCAAAGGCACCCTCTGAGAATTCAATACCATGACTAACTCTAGCCACCCACACACTAATACACTTAGACTAACTCTAGCCTAGAGTACCACTCATAAGTTTGAGGAGATAAACTTCCTACAAGCAACTTTTGAGACTACAAACAGTTTCTTAAAAGAGAAGAGTAGGTTCACAATTTAAAGAACAAAATAACAAAGACTCAATAACCTAAGGACTTAAAGCATCTTCAGTTCTGGGATCTGGTCCTTCGGCTTGTTGAGGCTTTGTTCTTGAGAGCATCTCAAGAGGTGGAGACTTGCACTTAAGGTATGAGCAATTTGATTGTGCAAGAATGATGTTTCCCTTTGGATATGTTGTGTATATAAGTGAAGAGGCAAGGTGAGAGTGATAAGTCTACTAGTGTTGTACTTCTTCACTGCTACTGTCTGCAGCTTTATAGCTGTAGAGTTGACTGTACGACGCCCTGGGGACCTGATTGAATACCTGGTCTCTTACTTGATCTCTCAAGCTATCGCAAAGTCCTAAATAACTAGATAACTATATCCCCCCCCCCCTGCTAGGGTATCTGGTTCTTTATTCATACTTTTCAAATCATCAAAAGAATAACAACATAGTAACCTTATCAGTTTACCCCTTTTTGATGAGGACAAACTTCGAACAGATGTTCCCCTTGAGAACCAGATCCCTCCTCTTGTGAAACAAAACCTAGTAACATGTTCCCCCTAAGAAACAGATCCCTCATTTTATGAAATATAACATATTAACATGTTGGTAATAGCAACAGTCTTTATACATACATACCAGGTTACCCAATGCCTTCCTCTCACAGCCTTGCTACTCCAACACCCAATCCTCTCCACTCTAACTTACACAAAATTTTCCCCCTTTCGGCATCATAGAATAGGGAAATAAGGATAGGCAAAAAAATGTAGCAGTATAAACTCAGATCCATACAGCTAACATATTATGAGCACAGTCAAAAGTAACATAAACATAAGCAGGCATTGCATAATCTGAGTAAAATGCCGAACAACAGAGAATCAGTAGTCTGAATAGCACAAAGCAAAATAACCAAATGCAACAAGTACCAATGTCATTAAAAAAAATTAGTTTAGAGAGGGCTTGAAGGAAAGGAAGATGAGCTGACATAGCAGAGATAGGCAAGATGGGACAGATCAATTTTTCTTGAGGGTTTGAAGGATCAGATCAATTCGGTCATTTGTAGCCCTTTGATCTTTGATTATTTTATCTTGTAGCTGCTCATTATGTTCCTTTAATCTGTCATTCTCAGCTTGCAATGCCGCTACCAGTTTGCTATCTGGACCAGGTTCTCCTGCTTGCTTCACCAACTGAGCTTTGAGCAAGGCATTTTCTGCTTGTAGGATTGCAATATGTGTAGTAGCCTTCTCTTGAGTGTCAATCAAACTGTAGATGATGGAATTATCACCCGTTCCATCCTGCTTTGGCACGCATTCACATTCCTCCAATGTGGACATTATGAACATTCGCTTGCGATCTCCTTTGGTGGCCTTATCTGCTGGTATCTTAAAGTGGTTGAAGACTTTTGTCGGGAAGAACCTATATGGAAAACCATGCTTGCCTTCTCTAGAATTTATTACCATAACCATATGTTCAATCATTATGGCGGGCAAGCTAATAGGGGTGAAACTGGCTAATAGCTCTAAAAGGACTAGGTCCATGATTGAAGTTGTGCACCTCCCCTCAGATCTTGGAAGCACCACTTTGTTTACGAACTCAAACAAAAGCTGATATTGGTCCTTGAGTTGCTTCTTGAATAGTGTCTCGCTTGTCATTACACCCTCAGTCCATACTATCATATTTTTGAACCCATCATAAACCTTTCCTCCAGCTGTTTTTACTCTATCTGTGGGAACTCTAAGAATCTCTCCAAGTATTTCTTTATTCAGTTCAAACATCACCTCATTTATATAGCATGTTAGGGTTGAGTTGTCAGTACATGCGAGATTGTAGTAGAACTCTGCTACCTCCTCTTCAAAGACACCGGGGGCTGGAGAGACAAACAAGTGTGTCCATTCTTGAAATTTTACAATATCCATCAATTCTTTCATTTCTGCCTCTCAATGATTTCAGGATCAAAAACTCTACCCAACAGTACTTTCTGATTTCTTAGATTGTCCTCTCTCCTCTTCTTCACGTCCTTGCTTTGTTTTATTTTCTTGGAGGAAACAGATTCCTACATGGCACATTCTTTTCTTTTCTGGGTGTGTCGGGACACACTCTCTTTTTCTTTAGACTCTTCACCTTCATCTGATTCAACAATCTCCTCAGTCAACTTTTTCTCCTTTTCTCTTCTTCTACTTCGAGTGATTCTCTTTTTTGAGGAAAACTGTTGCTTTTCTTCATTTGGTACCATTGTGCCCTCTTTTTCATCAATCAACTTCTTTTGATTTCCTTTTCTAACCAGCCTCCGACTTCCTTTTCTTAAGCTACTTTCCTTGGTGATTTTTTGAGCTACATCAACTTGAGCCCTACTTTGTTGTCTTGTGACAGGTATCCTGAAGACAGTGGGAATGCTGCCACTCATGGATCGAGTTCTTTTCTTAAGGACAACGCTTGGTCAAAGCTCATCAATGGTGACATCATCTTGATCATTAATTGGAGAACGAGGTCCCTTTTCAGAGGAAGGTTTTCCCAACGGTGCACGAATAGTTACAACCCTGTCTTGGGAGTTATCTGCCAGTTCTACTTCTGAGGGACCAGGTTCCTCATTTATCTCTTCTAACTCTGCTAAGATCATATCTCCATTGCCTACTACCTTAGTTGTTATATCAACATTGCTGATAGCCGCATTATCTGTGTTTTCATTTACACATTCTTCATTAACATCCAAGACTTTAACATTTTCAACCCTAACATCTGACAATTCTTTATCAACCTCTATAGGCGCATCCTTTGACCATTTGTTACTTCCACAGGAAGTAGGATTATCCGAACTTGAGGGAGCATTTACGAAAACATCTTTCTTTTCAAGCATCGTTGTGTCACCAATGTTACCCGTGTCACGCGCACCGCTTTGATCAGTATTTTCACCACCATCACTTTGTTCTTTTCCATTTATCTTCTTAGTATCTTCAGGCTTACTAGACACCTCTGTCCCATCATCTTTCTCACTTAACTGTTCCATAGAGCGAAGAAATCGTGATGTAGTCATAGACCGATAGCCATTATCTGAGTCAGACCCTCCATTTTCCTTGTCATTCGGATTGGGTCTTGTAGGGGAAGACTCAAGATTTTCCAAGGTAGGATTCTAAGGAGTATTTGGAGAGCTAAGAGCCGATGATTTCAGGGTTGACAAAATGGGGTTTTGGTTTGAGGAGCTTGGAATGTCAGGGGATGGCTCAGGTGGCACTAGGTCTGTTGAAGTTGGGTCTTTGGACGGTGAGAGATTATGATTAGTTTCAAGAGCAGTGGGCGAAGGAGATTTATTTTAAGACATTTTTTTGTTATGGAGTGAGAATACAGTTTACGCAGAAGAATGAAGGGTGAGGAAGAAGGTTCAGGAAAGATTGATTTTGGAAGAGAGAAGAGAGAGAATAAAAAATTTGGGTTGAAGAAGAAGTAGAAGGAATTGATTTTGATTGATCCAAAAGTCTTTCCTCACATGTTTGAGTCGTTTCAGGAGAATTAAGACATTAGGCTTTAAGAGGTTCAAAGAGGAGGTGGGTAGCAATTAATGACATGACAGTTCAAGCGATTGTTAATCATGTATGTGCTAGAGAGACTACTGACCTTATTCAGAGAAACCAGGTCTCTTGACAAGCTGAAGTTTCAACAATTTACTCTGAATTTTGCAGTCATGTATGCTTTTGCTGTCCTGAAGCTGCCATTTTGTGTATACCTGCAATAGTTTAAGAGTGAGTTAGATACCACAATGAAAGAACTTTACCATAGAGAATCTCTTCTCCTTTCATTATCATTTTGGGAGTCACGGAAGAATGATTTGCTCATATATTTCATTTCAGAAGCACACTACTTTCCTTGGAAGCTCTTGAGTGAGAGAAGAAATTTTATTCTCATGACATCCCTTTTGCACCCAAGCCTTTGATAGGATTACTGACTTCGTTTAGGAACCAACCTCAAGTTGGGTCCCCCGGAGTGATGAAGAATTGAGCTTCCACCTTTTACTTCCTCAATTTCTTCCCTCAAATTTACGACGTAGACCACCATGTCATCTCTTTCCTTTTCTGCACTGTTAAGTCTCTCGGTTAAAATCTCCTTTTCTTTAATGAGTCCACAAGACTCATTTATCAACTTCTTTGCCAAGGAGACTAATCCTTTGTGGGAATAACTCTCCAGCTTTACTTGATTATCAAGAGAATTCACTTTATCCTTCTCCCAGATTGTCTTAAAGAGAGCAATATCTGAATTTTTCGATGAGGATTCATCTTCAGATTCTCTCATGAAATCCCTCTAAGCAGTTAGAACTTGCTTCATTTTCCTTTCAGCTACTTCTTTTCTTCTGAACCCTTTGTCATACACCTGGTTCCTTGCAGCTGTTACGTTGGATGTGTCCTTGGAGTAATCTTGCTTGAGATTTTTGCCATGGCTTTTTTGCCTCAGAGATCTAGCGCTTCTTTGGGCCAGTTTTTAAAGTTTGTGAGTGAGATACTCCATTTCTGATTCATCATCATAACTTGAATCTCTTCCACTCTCATCATCCAGATCATTTTTGTTTTCTTCCTATACCTCCTCCCATTTGGATCTGACTTTCGTGTGAGCTCATGTATCTTGAGATCACAAATAAGTTCATCAATGGTTAGATTTTGGATGTCCTTGGTTTCAGTAATAACATTTACTTTGTTTAGCCATGAGTGTGGGAGTGCATTCAGCAGTTTGTGGATCCATGATTTCCCCTTGAAATTGAAGTTCATCTACGATTGAGGTAAATCTAGCATGCATATTTTGGATAGATTCACCATTCTTCATTTTGAAAAACTCGTATGTTTTGGTGAAGATCTGATGAGCTTTTCAGATGTTTCCTGCAGATCTGCATGAAGAGTTTCCTCTGTGCTCATTTGTCTCACTACATTTTCTCTTGAAGTTTGACGACCAAGAGCTAGATTTTCCTTCTTTGTTTGATGAGACGTCCATGAGAACGATCCTTTCTAGGTGTTAAACTTTTAGAAAGAACTGCTCTGATACAAATTGATAGAAGTTATGAGTTCACCAAACAGTATATAAGGGACCTGGTTATCTACCAGTTCCCTGAGACAATGCAGTAAGAGAATAACAAAAGATTTGTACGTGAAAAACTCCTTGCTCAAGGGATTAAAAACTACAACCTACCCAAGTAGGATTTCAACTCCACTAACCGAGCAACTTCAGATTACAACTCATTGCAACCTAGGACTAACTCCTATAGTCCCTCAACCCTTACAATACCTCTATTGTAAGAAACAGTTGACTACTTCTAGCCAAGCAAACTAATACACCTAGACTAACTCTAGCCTAGTGTACCACTCAAAGGCACCCTTTGAGAATTCAATATTGTGACTAACTCTAGCCACCCACACACTAATACACTAAGACTAACTCTAGCCTAGGGTACCACTCAAAAGCTTGAGGAGATAAACTTCCTACAAGCAACTTTTGAGACTTCGAGATACCTACAAACAGTTTCTTAAAAGAGAAGAGTAGGTTCACAATTTAAAGAACAAAATAACAAAGACTCAACAACCTAAGGACTTAAAGCATCATCAGTTCTGGGATCTGGTCCTTCGGCTTGTTGAGGCTTTGTTCTTGAGAGCACCTCAAGAGATGGAGACTTGCACTTAGGATGTGAGCAATTTGATTGTGCAAGAATGATGTTTCACTTATATGTTGTGCTATAATTAACCCCAAGATTCATTGTTTCGACTAGATTAGAGACATTTGACGGATAAGGAGCTAGGAAAAGAAATTATGGACAGTTACAAGTTATGTTAAGACTTTGACTTCTGAACGTGATTTTGTCAAGTTACACATGTTAAGATAGTTTCAATTGACCATTATATGTACGGGGTGGCTATGTATATAAAAAAGACAAGTGAATACATAGAAAATTGAGTTATGAAAATTTCTAGTATCATATGAAATGTATATATGATCTAGTACATGCCTATATTATGAGTTAATATGCATATTCTAGTATAGTTCAATTAGTTAATGAGATTACATAATGATGCTTATTAGATTTGCATATTCTCTGTGTATATGCTAGCGTACACATATCTAAATTTAATATAGCTTAATTGTTCATCCCAAAGTAGAATAGAATAGTTACAAAGCTATGTTTGAGTTTATGACTCCCAAACATTTCAGTGTGGATCGTTCATTCCTCATGAGTTACATACACGTGTTTCATCTCAGATACAACACGTATTGAAGATGATAAAAATGAGTTTGAATCCACAAGATCAATATTCTCTCCTACAGATGATGTTTTTTACAAGACTTAATGGAGATAAAGATATGCTAGTGTCACACCCCTACGAGGAGTATGACGGGCTATGATCCGTAGGCCGGGAACCACCTGACTTATCTGTCACTTTGAACATTATAAACCATAACTCAAAGAACACACACGCACGCAGAAAAGGACCAACATAGAAATATCCGATCATTCAGCTCATATGTTCATATGCGGACCGACAAGGTCGCCACAACATAACGTATATCATAAAGCCGGCAAGGCTAACAGTAAAGTATCAAGAGCTCAAAATAAGGCCGATAAGGCGACCAATGTAATATACAACAATATGAACCGGTGGAGCTATAAAACATCTAACTGTACACACACGTCTACGAGCCTCTACATAGAATACAAATGATCATAAGGAAAATACCAAATAGACGACTCGAAGTAAGTGGAGTGCTTCGAGAATCTCATCGATAGAACACCTACGGGTCCGATCCGTCTCCCTGCCTACTGCGAGCATGAGCGCGGCGTCCACAAGAAGGGACGTCGATGCGAAAAATGTACTTGAGTATGTAAGGCATGAATAACAACATAATATAGATATGGAAGGTAACATGGAATAAAGAGATAACCTGTACATCTGGATGCCTCATCAAGAGAATGTCATGCATGCTCAGCTTTTTAAAAAAAAAAATTCTTACATACATATATATAATATCATCATCATAACGTACCCGGCCTTTTCGGGATATATGTGTAACGTACCTGGCCCTTTCGGGACTCGGTGTGTAATGTACCCGGCCCTTTCGGGACTCGGTGTGTAACGTACCCGACCCTTTCGGGACTCGGTGTGTAATACCAACTGATCAGTGGTTGCACAATAGGTGTCATACCCGGCTGACTATAGCTCGGCTCGGTGTAGTAAAATACATACATACATACATACATACATATATATACATATATATACATATACATATATATATACATATATATATATATATATATATATATATATATATATATATATATATATATATATATGTATATATACATATACATATATAGATAACCCGATGACGAAGTCTATATTTATATTCAAGTCTTGGAAAAACAACTTTAATTTCCTGTTTTGTCCTTTGAACTTTTCTTATTGAACGAACTTATCGAAAAATTTACTACCCCCTTTTAATATTGGTATCAGAGCAAGAAGATTTTTGGAACCTTAGACTTATCTAAAATTATATGAGAAGACCTTTTTAAACCTAGGAATTTACAGGTTAATCCATCAAGGTTATTAAGAAGTTAAGAGAATAACCATATACTAAGAATAACAAATTCATGAGGATAAGGAAATAATTACATAAACATGATAATCACAAAATAATTTACATAGTAGGGAGATTAGTACAGAAAACATAGTAAATAAACTTACATGATTTGAAGAAGGAGGGAGGTTTCCCTTTCGGGGAACCCCAAAAACTACTTCACACTAGGGGGTAGTTATTAAAAGGCTTAATAATATTTTACAATAGGAGTTTAGATTACACAGATTTTTGGTTGGGTAAGGGATTGGAGCATTTGATGAAAGGGAAGGGGAATATGAAAATTTTTTAGAGAGAGGTGGTTGTTGCTCTGGAATATTCTTTATTTTCTCTTTAATTTTCTGTACTAATCTAATATCTTCGGTATTAAAGTGTTTTTGACCATTTGATCCAGTTTTTGAATACAATGGCCCTGCTATTTTTCCTAAATCCTTTATAAAACTTCTAGCATAATTTACTATTCCTAAGAATTTTTGTAATTCTTTAACATTATCTAATTTATCTGGCATTTCTAAGGCCTTTTTGGCTATATGCGGTTGCAATTTTATTTTGCCATCTCCTAGTACTACTCCTAAAAAGTTTATATGGTTTTTACATAATTCCATCTTTTTCTTGCTAATTATTATTCCATTTTCTACAAATAATCTAAATACTGTCTGGAGGTGTCCTAAATGTTCTTCTTCTTATTATGTAGTTATAACTAATTTTCTGTCTATCTCCCAAAATTTTTTTTTTTTTTTTTTGAACAGTACTTTTTTGAACAAAATGAACTTCGTCTCTTTTTTTTTTTTTTTTTTTTTTTATGTCACGAACTTTGTTATACCGTTCATCTCTTTCTCTTAACCTTTGTTCTTAATAGCACTTTCTTTTTAACCACACCCCGGTAACCACGGCCAACATCGTCCTTTATTTAGACATTAAAACGGCTCTCGTATCATTATAGGTTTTTATATAGTCTACCTACTACTATTCCTTTCCAAAGGTCTATTACCGAATTCCATCTTTGTGGATCATGAGTCGCTATATTTAATATTTTTCCTTTATTGCCTCCTTCTTGGAGAATAATAGGTTATATATATATATATATATATATATATATATATATATATATATATATATATATATATAAAGCATGCATGAGAGCCAAATAAAAGCTATAACTACTTCGGAGTGACGTAATTTTCACTATATATATATATATATATATATATATATATATATATATATATATATATATATATATATACATATATAGATATCTATATGTATATGTGTATATAGATATGTATATATACATATACATATAGATATATATATATCTATAGATATATATATATATATATATATATATATATATATATATATATATATATATATATATATATATATATATATATATATATATATATATATATATATATATACATATATAGATATCTATATGTATATGTGTATATAGATATGTATATATACATATACATATATATATATATATATCTATATATATATATATATATATATACATATATATATATATATACATATATATATATATATATATATATACATATATATATAAAGCATGCATGAGAGCCAAATAAAAGCTATAACTACTTCGGAGTGACGTAAGGTCGGTAACCTCCGATTTTCATTATGGAATTATGATCATCGCTATATCTCACCTTGAAAGAACAATTATTATAAGGTGAGATCAACAACAATGAATAAAATTGATAAAATCATGAAATAATCTCATAATAGTATTAACATCATAAGCTTTGGAATTTCTAGAATTAAAATCATCATCATCATAATCATCATAGAAACATTCTCATCTTTAACATCGTCATTCATATTGTAAAAACATGTCGGTTGTTGTTGTCATAAAAGCTTATAGAATCATAAATCTTTGACTCGAAAAATAGGGACATTTTGGAAAATATTTATGGATTATCAAGAAAGAAGTCATGCCTTTGAATCATGAACTCTATGAATCATGAATTTCTAGCTTTTGAGAATAAGAATATTCTTGGAAAACATTTATGGATTCACATAAAGGGGTCATGGGACATTTGGAAAACACCTATTGGATTCATAATAATGGAATCATACCTTTAGAAGAAAGGGACTAGCCTTAACATACCTGGAAGATAACTTCTCGACTTCCAACTTACTTCCTGTCTTGCAATTCACTTAAGATCATTCATAGCCTTGTAATCTACATATACAACCATTCATACTATTGATAGGCTCATCGTCATACGCACGTCTTAAACCCTTAATTTAAATCCATTTAGAATCTGCCAAAATTCAGGCAGCATCTCCCCTGTTTATATGCCTAGCCCGAAATCACAATCCAATAATCAACAACAACAACAACAACAATACCAATATCACAGCAACATTATCAACACCAATAGGCTCCATAAAACATCTCACGCGATGTTTTTCGAGTTTCTCAACTATCCAACTTATTATACGACTATGTAATAACTTTATCTCCGTAAATAAACTGAAATTAATATTAATAAGGAGAGATTCATACCTTATTCTTTCTAGAGAAGCAATATGTTCAATATTTACTTTGAATCCAAGCCAATTCCGCCGCAAGACAATACTATAATCACAACCGCACGTTACTTGGACCTCGATTAATACTCCGTCACTTGAAATTACTCAAAATCCTCACTTTTGTGATGTATATTTGCTCTCTTATGCTTGCTGATTTTTCTGGAACATTTGAGAGATTTTTATGACCAAAAAGAGGGATTTTAACCCTTTTATAAGTGGGTAAAGTCGGCAAAGATATATATATATATATATATATATGTCGCTCTATCAGCTGAATTTTTAACTTCCATAATTCTCTAGTCCGATGTCGTATCGATGAGCGGTTTATTGAGTTGGAAACTAGACTCGACAAAATTCATTTTAGGCTTTTGAAACACCTTAAAGCTCCCCATATACCTAGAGATATACCCCTCCAAAGTTGACCCAAAATTCTGTCCTTAATTATGCCAACTTGTTCCAAATTTTCGCCAAACTTATTTTCGTTGATTTGCTTGGTCCTGGAATCTTCCACAACTCCCCCTGCATGATATTTATCACTAATCATACTTGATAATGGTCATGTCCTTATGTTTCAAGATTGTCCTTCCCGGTTACGACTTACGAAATCGTAATTCATCTTTTAATTCATTGTTACGTACTTCCCATGGCTTGTACCTTTCAAAACTTCATGGTACGTCTCTAATACTCCATTACTACGGTGAAGTACGTGGCATGCTCATGCTCTGAAAGTGCGGGGTATAACATTCTCCCCCTCTTCAAAAATATTCGTCCTTGAATGTTGAGGTAGAGTTCGCTCTGAGGTAGATGTCAATGTTCTTACCTGTATTTGTCAGCATTTACTTTACTTACTTGCAGTCTTTCTTGCTCATTTGAAACTGAACTTATCAGAAATACGCAGTTTAACCTTCTTCTTTTGTAGCCGAAATTTTTGCCCGTACTCAAGGTCGTCCCTTTTCTTATTATTTGTTTGTCTACTAACTCTTTATGCTTTATCGTTATCATTGTCTCTTCAGCCTCCGTCGTTTACATCCTTATATCGTTTATCCATTACTTACCATATACTTTTATCCAATTTTGATCCCATCTTTTTTTTTATTCAGAAATTCTTGTTCTCTTCGATTTCCACGTACCTTTCTTACGTTTTACAGATGTCCCAGGCCTTTGTCTTCTTGGAGTTTACTTATTCTTATTCTTCCTCCCTTAAAGATAAATTCAAGACTGGTCACATTTTGCTTCATTTGCTTTCTACAGCAGTCGACTTTATCTCTGCGGTACTTTAACTCTCAACTAGTTTAACATCAAAATGTCTTGCTTAATTTTCCTTTCCTTCAATTGGATTTCCGTCCCTTGGCTAACTAACATTAATTCTTGTACTTATATCAAAAACATCTCAAACCTCTTCTTTAATGATTCCTTTCCTTCAATTTACTCTTAAAGTTTCTAATCCTTAGTTCGGCTAATAACTTAGGGGTGAATTCAGAAATTTGTCGAAGAATAACCAAGATTCCTAGTCATGTAGCAAATTCGAATCTTTTCATTCTTTCCTTTGTCTATAACATTCATTCATCCCTTTTCCCAATAAGAGCCATCATGTTGCTTGTTCCACGAGGTTTCATTGTCACCCGCTTGTTCCAATCAAATGCGATATCCTTTGGTCATTTCCTTTGGGGTTCTCCTTCTACTTTTAACCTTTGCCCGATTCTCACTTAATAAGT
Organism: Lycium ferocissimum; assembly: GCF_029784015.1. NCBI lineage: Eukaryota > Viridiplantae > Streptophyta > Magnoliopsida > Solanales > Solanaceae > Lycium > Lycium ferocissimum. The sequence continues at coordinate 33,160,616 of NC_081343.1, read as the reverse complement.
CCTTTCCCATAGTCTGACGCACTTATCTGTCATTTCAGTTTATCAATCAAGCGGACCTCCTAATTCCTTAAATGTCCATCTCCTTTATTCATATCCTTGAATCCTTTTCTTACGATCTTATCTTCATCTACTTCCATGACTTCACCTTCCGTTGGCTTAGTCCCTCCTGTTTCGCAGCCCTCTATTTCTCTACTAGTGGACAACTTTCTTATTTGGCTATGGAACTTTTCCTTGCTTGCTTCTCTAGTGCTACTTTAAACTATCCCTCTTAGTACTAATCAATTTTATATACATATCATTTCATCTCCTTTTTAATGCTTTTGTCGAACTCCTTAATTCCTCACAATGTCATCATAATTCCACCTATGGTAGCGCCCAGATGGCTTGCAATAGCATTTCCTTGCTCATGGCTTATTATTCTCATTAATTACTTTACTTCAGATTACTCATCCAATGCGTTAAAAATACTATAGCCAAGGGATTTATATTCAAATGGGACTCAATTCGACCCATACAACAACCTCGAAGATCATCCCTTATACACTTGTATGCGCATTTTCTTATCATCATTGTTATCCCTCATAACAAGATTATACTTACAACATACTAATGATCATATCTCAAGCTAATTTACTATTTAAAATATCTTCAAATCCATGGTTGAATCTTTCGTCCAACTTCCTCTCCTCCTAACATCATTACAAAATAACTCATAAGCATGAGACTAAAATAAAATCTTACTTAATCATAACTTCCTTTCAATACGAGTGTGCTTCCCTCTTTAAGTCCTTGGCTCTCCTATACCAGCGGCTAATTGAGACTTAACTAGCTTCCATTCTTCTTCAAATATTCATTGTTATCCCCACACCATTTTACTAGCCATTTCATCAGGACGATTATTTATATGGTCCTATGACATATACTCTCACGATTTAATATAAACGGTGACTTATGATTTCACGACGCAGGAGATATTTTCTAGTCTCAGGTAGTACTGCTGTCATGCTATCCATAGGCATACTGTCTTTCTTTCTTTTGACGATCATTGAAATTCCTAAAAATACTCCTCTTTTAAAACTCTCACCTCTTTCAATGTTACAATTTTTCTTTACTAATCCCAACTGTCCCTGATACTTATCCTTGGTCACTTGTAGGCCTTCTCACTTCTTCTGTTACCTTTTTGGGGTGCATTTACTGCCTATTTGATTGTAACCAAAAATTTCTCTGGTACGAGTGATTCGAATCATAGCCCGAAACACAACGTATTGCATTGACAAAACTTATTTCTTTGATTTTCTAAACCTTCATTATTTTGTCATGCCTCCTTTCCCATGTCTGTCTCATAATATACTTGTATTTAATCCATTTCCACTTTTCTTTACCACATCCTTGCTATATTAGTTCATCTCGAATTTCGACTCCTTCAAGCCAGTACATTTCTTTCTTCTGTACTTGGGAATATTCTAATTCATCTAAGAATGTTCTCATATACCAGTAACATTCGAGTATTGACCGCTTTGGTAGTCATTCGGCCGACCCTAGCGATCCTTCAACTCCTCTAGTCCATATAATGCCAGAGTTACTTTCATCGCATGGTTTGACTTATTTCTCTTTTGCTAACTGGATTCTTGTATCAAGTCAAATGTCCACACATATTGGACACAACTCAAATCACTTCCTTCCTTCATGCCTAATAGTCCCCAGGTTAATGAATTAATGGTGACATCGGAATTCGTTAGGCTCCTTATAGAATGCCCGACTATACCATGCTCCTTCAGCCGTAATTTTTTTCATAGCTATCCTTTCCCCAATGTTGACACCCAATTTTGGCCCTCTGTATTTAAAAACTAACTTCTTTAGACTTCCTAGTCATTAAATAGCACAAAATACTGTTTTTATACATTTTTAATTTTAATATAATTTATTGATGATTGTCCTTATTTTTAAATAATAGGAATTTTTATCAATTTATTTTTATTTTAAATAATTATTTTGTTACAGTCGTTTGTATATAAACAACATGCTAATACGCTTACTTCAATTAATTAGCAGGTCTCCTTAATTCAAATCATATTTTTTACTTTATTCACGAAATTACCTTAAATATATTTTTATACTTTATTATTTCGATTCTGGTCTATTATTACATGGAAGTCGGAGGAACTAATTTTAAACACAGATAAAATTTAGCACATGGTTTTGAGAAGCCATGGTTTTGTGAAGCCCATGGTCTTGTGAAGCCCGTGGTTTTGGCTAAAAAGTGGTTTACCTTTGCCTATATAAAGGAGGACTTCCCCTCTCATTTTTCTCATCACTTGCACACTACCTCACATACATTCTTCTTCTCTCTACACTCTCTAGATTTTCTTTCTATAGGAAAACTAGCAAGGCTAGCACTTTCTTCCTCTTTCTATATTTCTTTTTAGTTGTCTTTATATTTCATTCATACATTGCCTCTTTACTTATTCATATAGATTGTCTTTACATTTATTTTATATACATTGCCTTTATATTTATTTATCTATATTATTTTTACATTTATTTATATACATTGTGTCTTCAAATTTCTTCATATATTGTTTCTATATTTTTGTATTCCCTATACATTTTTCTTTACGTTTTACATACATTTTCCTTATACTCTCCACACTTTTCCTTTATATTATCTTACATCTATCTATTCTTTTATATATTTTTTATACACATACATTATATACATATACATGTACATATTTACATTACTTAACTACTAAGAAAAGAAGGGAGAAACTTTTCATTAAAAGGAATGCACTTATTGTCTCTACATTTTTTATGCATTATCTTTATATTTTGCTATATTGTCTCTACAACTTTATTTATTTTCAATACATGTATACATTGTCAAGTATTTTCTTTACACTTTTGTCAATACCATCACACTACATGCCTATTTTTTTCTATATATTTTGCTATTTACATTTACTCTATATTGGCTATACATCATATTTATATTTACCTATATTTTCTTTTTTATTCTTATGTTCTTTTTACATACATCATTCACCTATACATTTGTTACATTACATACACTACATTAATCTTAGGGTGAAATCAAGTTTCATCGTTCTTTTATCAAATCATGTTTTCAAAAACTTTATGTCAAATCATTTTTTCAATAATTTTTTGTCAAACTACTTTTTTAAGGACTTTGGTCACATTACTTTTTCAAAGAATCTTTATCAAATCACTTTTTAAAGATTTTATGTCACATACCTTACTTTTTGACTTTTTCAAATTATTTGAACTAATACTTTTTCTTTCATCATGCAATTTATTACAAATACTACACTTTTGGCCGATGAAGAAATTTCCGTCGATTTCCAAGGCCTCCCATGTACAAAAGACTGGTTTTTTATGTTAAGTTTATTTATTATTTCTTTAATTCATTTGATAGTTATTTAATCTCTTACTAACATTTTTACCAAGTGCCTATACAGGTATGGGGAAATACATCTCAAAGACGATACTCGGAAGGCAACCGAATCACTGTTTGTATTTACTTTCCGCGTTCTTTAAACTTATACATAACATAAACTCATACTATAGTGGAAATATTATTTTGAATGTCCGGTGGAGATATTTATTTACTTGTCATCTTGCATGCTTAATTTAAAGCTTGTCGTTTGCTTTAGGCAAGAATTAGGCCGTCAATACTTTCATAAATAGATTAAATTGTCTTGGTATAAATACTTTGTTAATTAATTCACACTTTTGGCGTTTAGGCAAAGATAATAGTTCATCCTTTATTTTTTATACAATTTTAATACACATTTTCCACACACTTTTAATACACATTTTTTACAACATACATTTTACATTCTTTCGTACACACTAATATACCTTTTATTCAAGTTAAATCCACATTATTAACGCTAGGTACTTATTAGGCTATCCATTTACAATCTTTTATTCTTTAAAGACATTATATCTTTTCACTCATTTTTATACATAATTTCTTATATTTATTTTTTACCAATACTTTTTTACAATTCGTTTGTTCCCTATTCTTTTGGTGGGATATTCATTAAACAAACACTCTTTTACGAAACGGTAGAAATAAGTCAAATCGACTTCACTTTTTTTAATTCCTTTATTATATAAGCTTTTACACCAATGAATACTCGGGGATTCTTTTTACATTCTTTATTCAACGATATACCAAGTTATACAATTCTTCATATATTTTATGTTTGATATACACCTTTATAATTGAAATACATTTTCTATATGTTTAATTTACATACATTTTTTATACATAGACACACAATCTTTATTATATTTGATATACCTATTTTACATACTCTTATATCTTTTATACATTCTTTATATAGTTGTATACATTCTTTATACTAACGGATATACATTCTTTGTACTAACAGATATACTTTTATACTTACGAGGTACACTCTCTTTATACTATTTTATATATTCTTTTTTACTATACATTCTTTATGAATACTTGATATAAATATATTTTTATACACTGTATATACTTAGTTTATCATCACCTAGTGTAGCTTTCATGAGGTCACAATATTTTGAAAATAGGTAATAATAATAACAAACAGATAGATAATCCCCCTTTAGTATTCAGTTAAACTAAGTTTAAGGACTGTCTTCGAACAAGCTCTGAGGGATGCTTAATACCTTCTCCTCAGGGTAAATAAAACCCTTATCTAAAATCTCATAAGTTTCGTGGACTAAAATGGAGCAGACACACAAATATATATAGGTTTCCTGATTTTTCCTAAAAAATAAGGTGGCGACTCTAACTCTTTTTAAACCAGTTAGAAGGACAGGGAAGTTGCAAACTATCTTGGACTCGTTCAAAATAGGGCGTAACACCCAGTACCCTTGAGATTCCTCTTACCCTTGGTTCCTGATTCCGAGTTGAGTTTATACCATACCAGTAAAAGTCGATACTCTCTCATTCATTCTCACGATTCGTTCTTTCCTTAATTTAGCTCATAGTGTCCCATAGTTTCTCTTAACTAATTGTTTGTATCATAATCATGCGTCATAACCCTTCTAATGTCCCGCCGATTCTTGTTCTCATCATGAAATTTTTGTAAAAGACACCCTTTTCTTTCTTCCTTCGTTCATTTCTTATTCCCTTTACGATACCATAGCTTGCTCGTATGTATGTCTATTCCTCGTATATTCGTCCTGTTTCCTTTATAATCGCATCTCTATTCCAAGTCCACTGTCTTGTGTCATCACTATCTACCTTTGGCCAACCTTACTAATTTATTAAGCTTCCTCTTATCATCGCCGATCACATAACTTCCTTTAATCAATTTATAACTGCACTTTCTCGTACTTCTGTCCTCAAGGTCCTCCTTGATTTCCTTTGCTCTTAAAGTGCTCTTTCCCATTTGCCACTTAATAATATCTACTGATTGCGAACATTCCACTATGAATACAAACCCATCTTGATCTCGTATATATATATATATATATATATATATATATATATATATATATATATATATATATATATATATATATATATATATATAGGGTGAAACTTTCCCGTACTCGTTAACTTCCTCTTCCATAGCAATATCTCTTTGTTATCTTTTACTAACCAATCTAATCTATAAATCGTAATACCGTATTTGAGTTCCTAATGTCAACTCTCTTTATGTTTCCAATAGGTCTCAATCCTCCGAAATCTCGGATGCGACTCATTCCAATTTCTTTATTTACTAATCATTTTTTTCCTCCAGGGTTTCTCCTTTAAATTAAAATAAATTAAAATCACTCTAAAACTTCTCTTTGAAAGCGTCTCATAGTTATCCCTTCAATCATGATTACCAAACGGCTGATGGTCACATTTTTCCTTTACTCTTTCTCTATAGACATGCAAACAATTCAATTTGTAAAAATTTCGGCAAAGTTTTCTCTATAATTCATACTACCTCATTCCTGCACACAGCCCATAGAACACATCCAATGCCCCACAGAGCAATCACCGATACTCGTAATATCTTGCTCAAGTTCTTATATCAACATCTATCCATATTAATAAAACAGGAAACATACCTTTCGAATGAACAACTTCAATTCTCAGCAATTTCCTCGTAGCGGCATAATCAACTGCTTATCCATGACCAAAACATTTGGGTTAGGATCGGGAGACATCATATCCTATGATTTAGCTCTATAGCACGATCTAAGATAAGAAAGAAAGGTCAATGGTTCCTAAATACCTGCGACCTCTTGTTTATAAGTGTGCGCGCTTCACACCCATAAACAAGACTCTCTTGGACACGGCTCGTAGATATTCCCTAGGACGAACCGCTGCTCGAAACCACTTTGTCACACCCTACGAGGAGTATGACGGGCTCCGACCGTAGGTGACGGGAACCACCTGACTTATCTGTCACTTTGAACATTATAAACCATAACTCAAAGAACACCTGCATACAGAAAAGGCCCAACATAGAAATATCCGATCATTCAGCACATATGTTCATATGCGGACCGACAAGGTCGCCACAACATAACGTATATCATAAAGCCGACAAGGCTAACAGTAAAGTATCAAGAGCTCAAAATAAGGCCGACAAGGCCACTAATATATTATACAACAATATGAACCAGTGGAGCTATAAAAATCTAACTGTACACACACATCTACGAGCCTCTACATAGAATACAAATGATCATAAGGACAATACCAAATATATAATCCGAAGTAAGTGGAGTGCTTCGAGAATCTAGCGATAGAACACCTACGGGTCCGATTCGTCTCCCTACCCTACTGCGGGCATGAGCGCGGCGTCCACAAGAAGGGACGTCGGTACGAAAAATGTGCGAGTATGTAAGGCATGAATAACAACATAATATAGATATGGAAGGTAACATGGAATAAGAGAGATAACCTGTCCATCTGGATGCCTCATCAGGCGGATGTCAAGCATGCTCAGCTTTTTAAAAAAAACTTTTTCTTACATACATATATATAATATCATCATCATAACGTACACGGCCTTCTCAGGACTCGGTGTGTAACGTACCCGGCCCTTTCGGGACTCGGTGTGTAACGTACCCAACCCTTTCGGGACTCGGTGTGTAATACCAATTGATCAGTGGTTGCACAATAGGTGCCGTACCCGGCCGACTATAGTGCGGCTCGGTATATATAAAATACATACATACATACATACATATATATATATATATATATATATATATATATATATATATATATATATATATATATATATATATATATATATATATATATATATATATAAATAAAAAGCTATAACTACTTCGGAGTGACGTAAGGTCGGTAACCTCTGATTTTCATTATGGAATTATGATCATCGCTATATCTCACCTTGAAAGAACAATTATTATAAGGTGAGATCAACAACAATGAATAAAATTGATAAAATCATGAAATAATCTCATAATAGTATTAACATCATAAGCTTTGGAATTTCTAGAATTAAAATCATCATCATCATAATCATCATAGAAACATTCTCATCTTTAACATCGTCATTCATATTGTAAAAACATGTCCGTTGTTGTTGTCATAAAAGCTTATAGAATCATAAATCTTTGACTCGAAAAATAGGGACATTTTGGAAAATATTTATGGATTATCAAGAAAGAAGTCATGCCTTTGAATCATGAACTCTATGAATCATGAATTTCTAGCTTTTGAGAATAAGAATATTCTTGGAAAACATTTATGGATTCACATAAAGGGATCATGGGACATTTGGAAAACACCTATTGGATTCATAATAATGGAATCATACCTTTAGAAGAAAGGGACTAGCCTTAACATACCATGGAAGATAACTTCTCGACTTCCAACTTACTTCTGTCTTGCAATTCACTTAAGATCATTCATAGCCTTGTAATCTACATATACAACCATTCATACTATTGATAGGCTCATCGTCATACGCACGTCTTAAACCCTTAATTTAAATCCATTTAGAATACGCAAAATTCGGGCAAAGATCTCCCCCGTTTATATGCCTAGCCCGAAATCACAATCCAATAACCAACAACAACAACAACAACAATACCAATATCACAACAACATTATCAACACCATAGGCTCCATAAAACATCTCACGCGATGTTTTTCGAGTTTCTCAACTATCCAACTTATTATACGACTATGTAATAACTTTATCTCCGTAAATAAACCAAAATTAATATTAATAAGGAGAGATTCATACCTTATTCTTTCTAGAGCAGCAATATGTTCAATATTTACTTTGAATCCAAGCCAATTCCACCGCAAGACAATACTATAATCACAACCGCACGTTACTTGGACCTCGATTAATACTCCGTCACTTGAAATTACTCAAAATCCTCACTTTTGTGATGTATATTTGCTCTCTTATGCTTGCTGATTTTTCTGGAACATTTGAGAGATTTTTATGACCAAAAAGAGGGATTTTAACCCTTTTATAAGTAGGTAAAGTCGGTGGCACTGTAGCAGCGCAGCGCTGTTTCTACTCTGTCAGCTGAATTTGTAACGTCCATAATTCTCTACTCCGATGTTGTATCGACGAGCGGTTTATTGCGTTGGAAATTAGACTCGACGAAATTCATTTTAGGCTTTTGAAACACCTTAAAGCTCCCCATATACCTAGAGATATACCCCTCCAAAGTTGACCCAAAATTCTGTCCTTAATTCTGCCAACTTGTTCCAAATTTTTGACAAACTTATTTTCGTTGATTTGCTTGGTCCTGGAATCTTCCACAACTCCCCCTGCATGATATTTATCACTAAACATACTTGATAATGGTTATGTCCTTCTGTTTCAAGATTGTCCTTCCCGGTTACGACTTACGAAATCGTAATTCATCCTTTACTTCATCATTACGTACTTCCCATGGCTTGTATCTTCTAAAACTTCATAGTACGTCTATGATACTCCATTACTACGGTGAAGTACGTGGCATGCTCATGCTTTGAAAGTGCGGGGTATAACAGCTAGGGTTACAAAGTTTGGGATGGAAGGTGCCCCTTCCTTCTCCCTCAGCTATGTTTATATAAGCCAACATGAGACTTTTCCACCCAAGGCGTGGGTGAAGTGACATGTCTGTGGCACCCACATGAGTCTATGCTTTGGTGCTTTGATCAAGATTGATTGACATGACCTAAGTTGGTGGAAATGGGAAACAACTATATGGACCCTCTAGTCCCATCGGTCATCCGGGAATCCATATATATCCGGGTATATGTTTTCGCCCCATACAGATTGTCCCCCACTTTCCAGGGCTCTTATAAAATTGACTCCAAGAAGTGGAAGAGCCCCCAGCCCATTATTATCTTATCTCTCCACTCTAGATTGCTCCTCGATCTCTACGCCTTCAACCGACTGAGTTCACTTTCTCTGCACGCCTCCTTCCTTGATTTAATGTTCTACCATTTTTGTCAGACACCATTTGCTGCGTGTCTCATCCTCTGGCAAGCCTTTTTCTTGATTCTCGGGTACTGCAGCAATGATGAGCCTCTCTTCCTTCGAGGCAGGGTTTGCAAGTGAAAAGGGGTTTCCCTCATCTCATTCAGTCTAAAGATACACCCCTCCACTTATTTGAGATATCCCTTACTTTTGTTTTGCCATCGACGCTCTATCTTTTTCTCTTGATTCTTAGAAACTACTTTACCAATTTTTATCATTTCCCTTCTCTTCTTCAACCTTCTATCATGTCTTCCGATTCATCCATCGCTGGTGACGAGAAACAGTGATTCTGACTTCTCCGTTTATGAATTATCTACCGCCAGTGGTCGATCGCCGTTGGCAAAGGCGTCAAAGAGAAAAGTTGCATCATCTAGTGTTGTGTCATCTAGTGTTGCCAGTCAGCTAGCCAAATCGTTCATCCCCAGAGAATGGACCAACGATAAGGATCTTGTTGAGCATGCCACCTCCTCTAACCCTGACTACGACCGATAATAGCCGACAAGCTTATTTACCTCCTCCATTCGTAGTAGCAAACTTGACCGGGTCAAAGAAAACTGCGGTTGGAAGGGCGTAAACGTGCTCATCCCTAGAAAGGGGGAGAACATCACCTAGCTCCTACAGGCCAGGTTATTTCTTTATGTACACCTACCCTTTCTAGCTTAGGGTAAGCGATCAGATCGACCCCCTCATCTTGGAATTCTACCGAAAATACAACATCTGTTTAGCCCAAGTTGGACCGATGGTTTAGACAACTTTAGCGTGTCTTCGATATCTTACCTCTCAATTTAGGGAAGACTTCACACTTTCCCACTTAATCTGCCTTTATTCTCTCATGATCTTCAGAGCCAGGGTCACCCAACTGACCAGGTGCCGTCAGAATTCCCTGATCATAAGCATTGATGATGATTTCGACCGTGGGTGGATGGAAAGATAAGTCATCGTGCCTACCGCCAACCTTGTCAAGCCCCTGGAAGCCCTTATACCCGAACATTGGAACTATCACCGTAAGTTTTCTATCCGGACCCCCTTCTGATTTCTTACATATACTCCTGCCTTTTATTGGTATTTTTACTCTTACACCCCTTATCTTTCAGCCAACCCCTCGCTCCGTGTGTGGAAGGATATCTCTTCGAAAAACAATTGGAAAGGAAAAAACCATGGCTTGCCAAAAGGATCAGCAGTTCGTCCTTTGGCCAATGTGTTCAAGGATCCGGTTGTAGCCGCCCATCAAATTCTTCAGGCTACATCCCACTTGGTAGGTACTCAGAGAGAACGCCCTCGGCTAGGGTGAGCAACCATCTTCCGGCCCTGCTTTTTCCAGAAAGAGGAGTAAACCTAATGCTTCCGGTCAGGACGACTGGGGTCTGGTTTTGGGAATGCCTTTAGCCCCTTCGGTGGTGGTTAATTTAAAGGCCAATGCAAGTGAGGGCAGGGCTGACTTAGCCCAGGAGCTTCTTCATAGGGAGAGTTCTCCTCGAGACATTTTTGCCGACTACTTCTTCAGGGAGATGGAACATGCTCCTATGCTCAGTTCTTCTTGTCTCCCATTTCTCGGTGCCTCTGGTGCCAGGAGCAAAAACTTGTGATCGACGCCTATCTCTTCTCTTCCCTCATCCTCTAGGGCACCTCCTCTGCCCAACCTCAAAGACAATTTATCCCTCCCCGAGGTCAGAAGCCTGGGAAAAAGCCTGTAGATCACCGGGAGGCGTGCAAGGTGTTACACCCCGGAAAGTTTGCGTTACCAAGACTGTCGATGGCTTAGTACGAGCTCAAGGGAGAGAAGAGTTATACAAAAATTAGGGATGAAGATTATATTATCTACGTATAAGAGTGTACATATAACATTGGAGATCGTATGGAGTAAATCAGTTAACAAGTTACCTGATGATAGCCCTCGTAACCATAAGTTAAGGTGGGGCCCACATGTTGGGATTTATAAAGGTCATATGAAGAGATATATGGGTAGTACATGTGAAGTTGAGCAAGTCCTAAGAAGGACCCATAAACCAAAAATGAGTGTAAGCCCTCCAAAAGGACGATTTAAGAAAACGTTTTCGGGTGATCTGACTTCGAGGGGCCAAAACGGTATTATGAGTTTGGAATTTGGGAACACTCCCAGAATAAAAGTTGTAGATAATTGAAATTTATTTCCAACCATAGGTCGTGGGTTCACAGGCGGCATCGGGATAAGGAGATATGGACGTTTTAAGGCAGAAAGGTCAGTGGGCCAGGCCCAACCCGAGCCCAACCGGGTCAGACCCATTACCCAAACCTTTTTAAGTAAAATTTCAGCCTTTTCTCCTCATTTTTCATACCAAAACACCCAGAAAACTCTGGAGAAAAAGAGAGAGGAGAGCCTAGAGAGAAAAACCAATTTTGACCAAAATCTGAGCCCCGAATTCCGAAGCCCATAAAGAGAAAAGTGTCGTACGTCGCGTTGCCTTCAATTTGAGCTAAAAATCAACCAAGAAGAATAGGGTGGACGTGGTGGCTTCACACTTGAGGTAAGATTAAGGTTCCTTTTCATTGTTAACAAGTTTATTCAGAGTTTTAACGGATTAGAATGGAGGGAATAGTGTGATAAATTCGTTTGTTGGTGTTGTCGGATTATGAATTTAGGATTGAAGAGAAATTTGTATAAAAATATATGTATTTATTTTGTAGGATATTGAAGATGTTGTTATCGATGTTGGTGATATTAATTTCGGCTTTCTTACGGAAATAAAGTTATTAATTAGTCGTATCGCAAGTTGGTTGGTTGAGAAAATGGGAAAACGATTAGTAATAAAGGGTTTTATGGCATATGTTGTGTTGGAAATGAATTTATTTGAAGGACTAAGACAAGCGTATAATAATGAGTCTAATGATTGTGTAAATCCTCTTAAATGTAGACTCGCGAGCTTGGACGAATAAGCGTAGCTAATAAGAGGTGGAACAGGTATGTAAAGCTTACCCTTTCTTTCTTTTGGCATGTCTTAGATGTAAGTAAGATATGATACGAGCCTTGAGGTAACTCTATTCTTAAGATCCGAGCATGTCTACGATTCTTATTCACTTCTTGATGTTAGCATTCCTAATATAGTCGAGCTATGGTCCTTGTGTCTTTTGTGTGATTGGATAGTAAATGTTGCATAAAAGTTTTGTTCTAAAGGATTCTATGTCGAATAAGGTCCCTAACTTTCATAAATGGGCTCGGATCGCTTTGATACGTTCGTAGAAGATTCCATAACGAGTAATGCCCGTAACTTTCATGGGCAGGCTCGGATTGGTTTGATACATGTCTACGATCCCTAAGACTCCCTTTAACGTAGTCCTAATGGCATTTAGAACGGATTTAACATGACTATCGTTTGATACTCGAGCGTTGATTTGTCTACTTATCTATTGATTCTTAAAAGATGATTTATATGCATATGGTTTCTCACTACTCTGCTCGTGCATACTGTTATTATATCTTTCACCGAGTCCCGGGCGGGGTATGTTTTCGTGCACAATCTCACTGCATTGTTCACCGAGTCCCTCACTAGAGGGCCGGGTACGGTATATATATATATGATGACATGATGATATGATGATATGGGGATGGTGGCCAGGATGGCATATGATGATTCTATTCACCGAGTCCCTCACTAGAGGGCCAGGTACGGTATATTTATATGATGACATGATGATATGATGATCTTATTTACCGAGTCCCTCACTAGAGGGCCGAGACACGTTATATATGCATATGTACAAGATGATTATTCACTTATGTTTCTAAGTCCCATAATGAATTGGATATGATGTTGACATGCATAATTTATGCTTCAGAGGCAAGCCTTATGATTTTCTATACTCCTTATTTCAGTATGATCCTGTTTACTGTATTTCATGCTTTACATGCTCGCGTAATCCGTCTTGACCCCCTTTCTTCGAGGGTGCGTTTGTACCACGCGGTGTATACGTATGAGTAGAAGATGTTCCGAAACCGGATTAAGCGAGCTACATTTCTTTCCGGAGTGCAGCCGAGTCAGAGTATCTATGTTGGCATCTTGATTTATGTTAGAGACTTTGCAGACAGAGTCACGTATATAGTATGTCAGTCTTGTAAGCGGCTCTGTAAGCCGATGTATCATTATGCATTATGTTACAGATTTCATACGATTATAGATTTTACTTGATTTGAGAAAGATGAAAAGCATGTTGTTCTTTGAAAAGTTTCCATTATGCATTCATTTCATGATTTAAGAGTCCAGTAAGATTATGAGTATCACGAGGATCAGCGGGTTCGCTCGGCCCTAAGTAAGGGTCGGGTGCCCATCATGCCCCATCAAGTAGGGGTGTGACACAAGAGGAGGTAGATTGACACTTTTTCGTGTCACGACCCAACCAGTAAAGTAAGAGCCGTGACTAGTGCCGTCCGGCACCCAAACACACCTATCGTACGCTATCACAAGGTATATCAAACGCATCCAAGTATATAACGAGAAGCCGACAAGGCCGTGTTCCAAATTTATATAATTTCCGAGAGAAAAAATTTCGGCGAGTTTCCTTTGTTTTACGGACTATCCAAAATAACTGCGCACGTAAAATACCAACAAAGGCCACACGGGGCCATCGAAACAACATATATACATATGTGGGCCGACGAAGGTCTACCACGGCGAATGATATCGTCCAAACACAACGGATACAAACACAGCGTATGTATAGGCACAACCCACTACATGTCCCGGACCTGTACGACGAGAATCATATGACGGACGGCCCCGCCGTACCCCCGAGCAAACAAATATATACACCACCGGACGAGTATGTACCAAAGGTAGGCTCCGGAATAAGAAGCACTCCAAGACCGGCGATGAAAATCCTAGGCGGGCGGATCACCAAAATCGTACTGGCGGGCATGAAACGCAATGCCCCGACGAAAGCGGGGTCGATGCACGAATATGTACCGAGTATGCAAAGTAAAATATGCAATATATCAAATCACGAGTCATAATCGAAGCGGAAGTACGGAAAGTAAGTACATATCCAAAATACCAAAACGTTTACTTATTAATATATTTTTCTCAAGAAAGCGAATTATGCATAGGACTCGGTGTCACACCACATACCGCGGTCAAAATCCGGTGGCACTATCACATCACATAACATACCGTGACCAAATACCCGGCGGCAATATCGCGGAACATACATGACCAAATACCCGGTGCGATATCACGGAACATACCGCGGCCAAATACCCAGCGGCTATATCACGTCACATAACATACATAACATAACATAACATACCGCGGCCAAATACCCAGCGGCAATATCATATAACGGCATACAAATCATTATTACAAACCCAATAGAATAACCAGAGCGTACTATTATTTCCAACCCAAGGAAATAGTCAATTCAAATTTTCTCCGAATGTCATCGAAAGCATATCCGGTAAAACTTCGGAAATCATAATCCGTATCAAAATCACATGCATATGAGCAAATAAATAATTAAGTTACCTTTCAAAAATCCAATGACCAAATATATTTACTAACATCGGAAAGTGCAGAAACAAGTTTCAGATTTATCGGTATTAGTACACCAAAGCTACAACCCTCTGAAATCGTCCTTATGTGTCAAACTGTATTTTCAAACTCAATAAAGTAGTTAAAATAACTATTTTATAGTAATCGGAGCGATGGTCAAAATTTCTCTTTCGAAATCTCGCAAACATACCAAAAGATAAGTAAAATAGTCATATTTGAAATCGGAATAATCATTACAACATTTTCTTTCAAAAATTGTCTAAATTACATAAAAGGGCATCGCGAGACCCACGGACGGGTGTAGACTCGAGCTGGGCCCGCCTATGGAAAACATACTCATCCTACATCATACAAACTCCTACGAAAATTTCAAAGCAATCCGAGCTTTTCTGTGAAAGTTATGGGCGTTTGAACTTTTGGAATCAAAAGAATAAGCTTTAAAACCAAAAATCAGCTTTCATGAAATCTTTACAAATTATGAATTCCAAGGATATAAGGATCAATGTTATGGCATATTAGCACAAGAATACCAAGGAAACACATGCGAATCATAGACAGGCTCGGATTGCGAGAATAGAGTTTCCTAGAGGCTCGTATCATAGCCTATTTTAACTAAGGCATGCCAAAAGGAAAGGTTACTTTACATACCTCAAACGCTCTCCAATATGATCCAAACTCAAGCTAAATCCAACCCATGATTCGGGCTGCCCACGATCTATAAACAAGCCATAAAATGCCAAACATTAGCTAAAGACTTTTTGGGCATTAAATTCCAATTTCGCCCTTAATTCTACGGAAATTGGGCAGCATTTCCTAATAAATAGGACACCACGAGAATTTAACTCAAAAACAATCAACAACAACAACAATAACCAACCTAGCAACATCACAACCAATCCGGAAAGCAATACAACAACAATAGCTTTCTTTTCCATCATTCTACAACTTACATAAATTCAATTCGACGACTTGCATTCAAGCCAACGTCGACGCTTATACATTCACATACTAACCCGAACCCATACCAACAATATTTAAAGGTATTCTAAGCAATTCATACAACATTTCCAACAACCCAAATTTTTCTCCAATTCAGCCGAAAACAACCCCAAAACCGAGAACCTCACTTCAACTTATTCCTCATTTTCGAATCATGATTGTATCCACAATTCACATTCTAACAATGCTATTTTCATCAATATACAAAATACATTAAATGCACAAAAATCTCCAAATCAGTCCACAACAACTACAACATCCATTTAAGTCATTAGACATTCATTTCCAACATAGAATTCATAGCGACGACGACTTAAACGTTAAGCGATACTAATTCAATTCTTGGCACATAAGGTGACCCATTTTCGCTAGCACACCAACATACACACATGGATGATTCTCAATCGTTCCTTCACCTTACAATGATCATAATATACTAACTAAGCTTTAATTCATAGTTTCAATATCACACAACACACACACACACACTACACGGCTACAACACCACACCCACAACTCACTTCCAACATTCCATATTTCATGATTTTCCATCCAATTAGCATACTACAACATACATACAACCTTTACAACACATAAACATAAAGAATTCTTACCTTTCTTCTTCAACTTTCCAATAGCCTAGGGTTTCCAAAGATGGAAAAAATAATGGATTGATCGCTCCAACGATGCTTCCACGCTACTTAGGGACCTCAAAATAATGGGTTTACATCAATGGAATAATTTTAGAAGGACAAGAAATGGGGGTTGGTTTTTCTTCACCTTGGCCTAGAGCCTCCTTGAGGTGCTCTTCACTCTTCAATTTTTTTCTAAGTGTTAAATGAATGAAGTGAACTAGTGGTGGTTATCTTTTATCATTATAAGGAGTGTACAATTCCCTTGGCCCACATTAATGTGTTGTTCCACTCAAAAGTTGACACAAAAATTGTGCTGTGGGGCCTCAATCCACTCACATGGCCAACTATGGAAAATGGGTGATTTTTCAACTTCCAATTTTATCACTTTTGGTCCCAAATTTTCCTAATCGTTCCATACCAACAAATTCATACACAACTTATATCTCAAAATAAAATCGAAGGTCAAGAATCCCGACTTTGTATCCCGAAATAGTTTTGTCCTTAACTCATCATAATTAATCCGGATTATTCCAATGTACAAAAATACGGGTTCTAACATTTCGGCCCTCGTACGCCATCCTTCATCTCGTCGGCAAGTCACTTTCTCATCCCCGACAGAATTCCACTTACTTTCCCAGCCAATGGAAGTTGCCAATTATTTGAAACCACTGGCCACTGAAAAAGACCGGAGAAAAATGAACAAGGTCTCCAGTGACTGCCTTCTCAATACTGGTGCCCATGCTGCTACTCAGGTACCCGAATACTTTGTCACGTTCCTCTCTTTTTTCTTATTTTTAATTTAAGGTATTTTGCGCCTGTTTATAACGAAGGGAGTCTTCATGATGCATGCCCATCTCTTGACAACAAAAGGCCTTCAGCGTAAGCTTGCCGAAGAGAGGGAGAAATGGGTCGAGTATTAAATGGTACAGGAGCGTCATCCTGCCTTAGAGGTAAAGCTTGTGGCCGTGGAAGAGTTAGAAGCGAAGCTTTCTCAGTCAAAGCAAGATAGAAAATCCATAGTTAAGAGGGCCCAAGTTTTATTTTGAGCTTGTCGATCTACAAAAGAAATAGGCTAATCACCAGGATTGTTATGCCAAAGATCGTGCAAATGGAGACTGGTCTGGCGGAGCAGATTTGGTACCTGGAGGAAGATGTACATGCTCTCACGAAGGAGAAAATCTCTGCCGAGAAAGCCCTAGCCAGTCTTGAGATAAGGTTTTGGGGCCAGCTAGCCCCAAAAAAAGAACAGGCCAAAACTAACCAGCGTCTTTCCAATAATAACGTCAGTCTTCGGAGTATAATCGAGCAGAACTGGTTGGAATTTTTTGAAATGGACGCTCGCTTGCAGAAGGAGAAAAAGCACTTTGTATTGGAGAAGGCGCACGCTGTGTTACGGCGCTCTGATCGAGATTGATTGGCATGACCCAAGTTGGTGGGAATGGGAAACAGCTGTATGGACCCTCCAGTCCCATCGGTCATCTGGGCATCCGTATGCACCCGAATATATGTTTTCACCCCATACATTTATAATGCGAAAATATAAACTTATGCCCCACAAAAAAGTTCCCTAGCTCAGCCCCCTCCCCCTTGAGTCCGGGCCAAGATGGGTCGTTTCCAGGCAGATCCAACCCATTTGACATCCAAAATTGACATTAATTCGACCTGCATCAGAAGTAGGTAAGAAGTGAAGCAGCTGCGTACGGGCTTAACGGGGACAAGCGAGGGTTACCTCAAGGGGTATTTCTGTCATTTAAACTGCCGCACCTTAGTATAACCAAATGATTGAAGTGGACAAGTATTTTGGGGAAGGAACTATAGAAAAAGGCAAAGGAAGTAGGTTTTGGAGAACTGAAGAGTCAACGTGGCCATCGGTGGTTCGTCAGGATCCTTAGCTTCTTTACGTAGAAGATAAACAAAGTAAATAAAACATAAGAAATAAAACAACCTTTACTTGCGACTGTACTAAAGGTTTTTGTCCCTTGTCCCTTGTCCATTGTCCAGTGTCCACCTCAACTTCCATTATATTAGTCTCTTCTCTTTCTAAATTATAACTATAATTTTAGTCTCTCCTCTTTCTAAATTAAGGTAGCCCTTGGATTTGGTTGTCCTTTGATCTGAAAAATAAAAGTTCGAGTTTAATTGACAATTTGACGCATAAAATATTTTAGTCTCCAAGTCCATATAAGTACACTCAGCTTCTGAGATTTCTTTCATAGAAATCGCAAAAAGGATATGTTGCTGTCATTTTACAAGGTTTAAGACTCATTATTTTCTTCACTATACATAGAGGGCACGTCTGTAAATTTAACACAACATCAACGACAGCTACTTCTTTAATCACAGGCTAGTTAAGGGTTGGTCGTATTGGTCCTCAATATCCACGTTGCTAGCTCTATTCGGACCAGCTTTATTTTAATCAAAAATTGAATTATGATAATTAAATAAATGTCGACATTCCTTTAGTGACAAGTATGTATCTAACAAGCAAATAATCAGCTCCAGGCAAACAGTGGAGTAATGTAAGACTATTTATCAACATTATTAAGGTTTAATTCCAACACGTTCATATTGTTATATAAATCTTTTGCTTCCATGTTGTTATGCTATTTACTAAGTTTATAAGGATTTCGAGAGATTGTAAGTCTTCCGACACAATTTTCATCTGCAATTCTTTATCACCTTGTTATTTTATACGTTCAAATATAATTTTGTGCCTACTATTAATTAGTGCATTTGATTGTCTAGGTAGGACTTGACCGAGTATCTCAAGACTCAATTCATTCGTTTCATTTTCTACGTGTGCGACTAGCTACTTCTTTTAGTTTCAGCTAACCAAACACTCCGCAACGATGTTAATTTTATTACACAAATATTTTACGACAGCAATATGAAAGGATAAAAATTGAAAACAATTAAAAGAAAAGAGAAACAATAAATCAAAATGAATTAAAATCATAAAAGGGTATGGACTTTGTGTGAAAGCTTGATGAAGGAAGCACTTCCTCTTTATTCCCATTAAGCTTTTTAAAATTGTACACATTTCATTTTTGATGTGTAGGGACCCTCCCTTGGTGCACTACTAGAAAAAAATGTTTTTCCCACCAACATTCAGTGAGAAATTTGAGCTATAAAACGTGATTTTTTCATCTCATTCCCACCGAATCAGCTCACTGGGAAAACGCATGGTGAGAAACCGGTTCTTACTGAAACGCTAGGAAACTTCTTACTTTTTCCGTGTGAAAACACTACTATTTAAATTTCCCACCGACATTTAGTGAGAAATAGCCACTAAACATTTTTCAAAATAGAGGAAATCAGTGGGAAAACAAAAATTGTTTAAATAATGGTGATAATTCTCTATATGTTCAATGCTACCAAACTCTTGGCGTATTATCTATGAGCTGACCTTAGAATTCTTTTCATATTGCAAGTCAATGTGAGACTATACGTAAAGTTATAATCCTTTTCATTTTTTATAATACCCACGATTTGTCTATGGAAAAATTGTTAGGAGTTTTGCCCCGATTTTCTTACCAAATTTGAGTTTTACTTTTTTCTTGAAAGAAAGTCAAAGTATAACCATAATTGTTTTACTTTTCCTGAAAGCAAAATATAATTCTCTTCCATATTTGGCTAGTCCTTTTCTTGGAGGAAAAGGTTTTGGACCTCTATATATTGAAGAATCCCTCTCATACAATAGCACACACAGACAAGCATCCACAATGTAGTCTTTTAAGGTTAAGAGTTTTGTTTAGGGGTAGATTTTCTCTCTACAATTTTTTATAGTT
Source organism: Lycium ferocissimum (assembly GCF_029784015.1). Lineage (NCBI taxonomy): Eukaryota > Viridiplantae > Streptophyta > Magnoliopsida > Solanales > Solanaceae > Lycium > Lycium ferocissimum. The sequence goes on along the minus strand of NC_081343.1, from coordinate 33,140,187 downwards.
TTTTATATTACTTTTTCAATATGTAGGTCACTTGACCCAACCAATATTATAATATTATGTCTTTTTAGTATATTTTTCTATGTTGTCTGATTTATCGTCGTTCAAGGTTTGCAATTGTAAGTTTCCGCATTACGCCCTGATTATTTTGATCCCAACAAGTGGTATCAGAGCCAGGTTCGATGAGGTTGAAGACAGGTTCAAGATGGGTTCTAATCAAGAGCAACCAATTTGATGATAACGAAGTTTTTTTGTCAAAAAAAGGGGGGGGGGGGGTCCAAAATACTACATGTGGAGATGAGTTTTTCAATCATATTTTCAACAATCCTGCTACTGCTGCACATCTTTAAAAACAAAAGCATATTTTTAACCCATGCTTATTTTTCATGCTAGGGCTCCAATTTTCAACTCATGCTTATTTTTTTAACGCATGAGCTCAAATTTTCAACCCTTGCTTACTTTTAACACTTGGGCCAATTTCAACCCATGTTTACTTTTAACGCATGGGCTTCACGTTCAACCTGTGCTCACTTTTAACGCACAATGCTCAAATTTTTAACCCATGCCTACTTTTAACCATAACAAGCAGCAGTGATGAAGATTATGTGAAGAAGACGGATCAACTTTTGTCAAGAAAATCCAGACCAAAAGGGGAGATTGTTAGGGGGTTTGCCCTGATTTTCTTAGTTTTACTTTTCTCCTGAAGGAAAGTCAAAGTATAACCATAATTGCTTTACTTTTCCTCAAAGAAAAATATAATTCTCTTCTATATTTGGCTAGTCCTTTTCTTGGAGGAAAAGATTTTGGACATCTATATATTGAAGAATCTCTCTCCTACAATAGAACACACAGAAAAGCATCCACAATGTAGTCTTTTAAGGCTAAGAGTTTTGTTTACAGGAAGATTTTCTCTAAACAATTTTTTATATTAGTTTTTCAATATGTAGGTCACTTGACCAAACCAATATTATAATATTATGTCTTTTTGGTATATTTTTCTATGTTGGATTTATCGTCGTTTAAGATTTGCAATTGTAAGTTTCAGTATGACCTACGTGTGTGACTAGCTAGTTCTTTTAGTTTCAGCTAACCAAACACTCTGCAAAGATGCTAATTTTATTACACAAATATTTTACGACAGCAATATGATAGGATAAAAATTGAAAACAATTAAAAGAAATTGAAAGAGAAACAAAAATTCAAAACGAATTAAAATCATAAAAGGGTAGGGACTTTGTGTGAAAGCTTGATGAAGGAAGCACTTCCTCTCCCAATAAGCTTTTTAAAATTCTATACATTTCATTTTTGATGTGTAGGTACCCTCCCTTGGTGCACTACTAGAAAAAAATATTTTTTCCACCGACATTCAGTGAGAAATTTGTGCTATAAAATATGATTTTTTCACCTCATTCTCACCGAATTAGCTCACCAGGAAAACGCATGGTGGGAAATAGGTTCTCACTGAAACGCTAGGAAACTTCTTACTTTTTCCTTCTGAAAACACTACTATTTAAGTTTTTTCCACTGACATTCAGTAGGAAATAGTCACTAAACATTTTTCAGTGGGAAATCAGTGAAAAACAAGAGTTTTTTTTAGTAACGGTGATAATTCTCTATGGGGTCGTGTGGTATGAAGGATAAACATAAATAGTCCTGGGATAAGAATTTAGCAACTTCTTATCCCTTGTTTGGTTAGTAATCATGGGATAAGTGATCCCAGGAGTAAAAATAGTGTTGGGATAACTTATACCTGCCATAGGGTAGAATAAGTTATCTCAGGATAAGTTATCTCGGGATAAGCAAGAAACATCTTCTTTTTAGAAATTATCCAATGTATAATACTTTTAGTCCAATATACGAAACAGTCAATAACAAATAACTCGTAATAACTAATCCCAAAGATAACTTATCCCAACGTAATTAATCCAAAGATAACTTATCCCAGCGTAATTTGTTTTTAAACCAAACGACCCTATATGTTCAATGCTACCAAACTCTTGGCATATTCTCTATGAGCTGACCTTAGAATTCTTTTCACATTGCAAGTCAATGTGAGACTATACGTAAAGGTATAGTCCTTTTCATTTTTTACAATACCCCCGATTTGTCTATGGAAAAATATCAAGAATGTAATCCATTACGTTAGATCCAGTCAAACAAGAAAGAACAATAAACCGCGTCGAATACTTGATAATTTGATATATTAAAAAAATGCGCATAAACTCTCACATATTTCACATAATAATAATAATAATATTCCAAAGATGTAATATGGTGCATTAAAATAATATACTCCCTCTGTCCCAAAAAGATTGTCCTCCTTTATTTTTTAATCTGTCCCAAAAAGATTGTCATCTTTCTATATTTAGAAATAATTTAACTTTATGAATGATTTACCGTCACACAAATATCTAAGGCTTGTTTTGAATTATATATTTTAAAAGTATTTTTTTATTTCTTAAATTTTGTACTAAGTCAAAAGAGGACAATCTTTCTGGGCGGAGAGAGTAGTAGATGAAGGCAAAAAACAAATCGGGCGGCAGGTGTAAGATGTGGACAGGGGGAGGGTGCTGTCGGCTATCATGCGGCGGACCACATCATTGAACTCATTGAGTATCCAGCAATGACCCGCCACCATCTTTCGCCCCCTAAATTAGCCAGGGCATGAGTTGCCTGCTTTATAATGTGCTTGAATTTTAGAGGTCTTTCACCAAATTCAGAATTTAAATTTAATAAATTTAAAGTTTGAAGTGTTGAATTTTTTGTCTTTGATTTGTCTTAATACAAGAAATATACAAAGAGTACATTAAAATCCATATATATTCTTGAAGTATTTTATTTGACTTATATTTTATCCTTATTTACTTTTCGATCCATGAAAATCCTATAACGTTAATTTTGCCTCGTATTTTTCCCTCCCTTAAATAGTCGCTTGACTCTGATATTTGCTACAGAGAAATCACAAACAAAAGATCTATAATTTTCTCACGATCCAACTCGTGAATCGTGAGGCACCCACACTAAACCGCCCCGGTGGGCGAACCATTCTACATACCCTATCATCAAATCCAAGAATACTAAAGTAAAGCCGGAATAACTGAATCACAGGAAGTGTATATATAAATAACGAAAGTGCGGAAATAAGAAATACTACAACCCAAGGATCTAGTTGAACCGGTACAAGAGCTACTATAAATAATACAAGTCTGAATACTAGAACTAGTCTCATGAATACATAGTAATAACTGTCTCAAGAGGAAGGAAGAAGACAGATAGACAAGAGGAGTCCCCGGCCGTTGATCGAACATGCCTCACCCCGAGTCTCGATCGAAGCCTCGTGATCACTGCGAGACGGAAACCGGAGTCAAAGCAAAACTCGCACTCAAGAAAAAGTGCAACAAGTGTAATATGAGTACAAACACACGTATTCGTAGATATCATAGGTTGACAACGATTAGTTCACGCATACACATAGACAGAAATCAATAGATATGACAGATAAGCAATTGCCATAAACACATAATAAGACAATCAGGAAAGTCGTACCATAATGATAGCCACGATGGATCTCAACAACTCAAGTCATAAGCATAGGAGAAGCCTCTAATCCACAAGTTCATCAAGTCATTAATAAGCCCTCAACAATAACAATAACTCAGTATGCCAAAAACCACAAATCAATAAATAATGAACCATGCGATGATGTAAAATGATAATTTGCTAGACTTTGATCGTTCTGAAGCTCTTCGAAAAGGGAAGGCTCTAGCTGACTAGTTTGTGGCACCTGCTCGGCTTCGAGGTTGGTTACGGTTTACTCATGTCTAGACTTCGATTAGCGAATCATATATATATAGTAGTGAGTGACAGAGAAAGCATGATGGGCCATCGGCCATGGTGTGGAGTTGTATTCCGACTAGGTTGGTATTGTCAACTGTTTATGTAGGCTTGTCGCCATAGTTGTACTTTCCTTGAATTGAAGTGGGCTTGTCGTCATATTTGTGATTTCCATCTATTGACATGACTCTCTCTAGTTCTTTATAGCTCACTTATCTCATTGGTCTTATGAAATATGGAAGGTTCGACATTGATAACCCGGATTATGATTTGCATTCATTGCAATTATTATGGCTGGCTTCTAATCTTGTGTTATTTATGAGGTTGAATTATGCATGGAATACATTCCATATTTCATGTGTTATGACCTATCATGATTGCATTTGAAATGATGATAAATGAGATAGTGAAGCCTCGGAGTCTTTACTGGAAAGCGTAAAAGAGAGAAAGTGTTCGATTCGATGTAACATACTGGAGCGGAAGAGAGTGCCCATGATCCAAGGTAACATACCAGAGAGGAAGAGAATGCTCGTGATCTGAGGTGCATACCTGAGCGAGCGTGGTACATGGACTTCGCGGGTCCCACATGGGTCATGACTATTGTGACATTTTCCTTAGCATATGTGTACAAAAGATGGAGAGGAGGCCTGTGGGGCATTGCATAGCATACTATTAAATTCATTCCACATTGTCACATAGTTCATTATTTATTGATTTGTTGTTGTTGAGGGCTTTTAATGACTTGATGAACTTGAGGATTAGAGGCTTCTCCTAGGCTTATGACTTGAGTTGTTGAGATACATTGTGGCTATCATTATCGTGCGACTTTCCTGATTGTCTTATTATGTGTTTATGGCGATTGCTTATCTGTCCTATCTGTGGATATCTGTCTGTGTATGTGTGAACTAATCGTTGTCGGCCTATAATACCTATGAGTACGTGTGTTTGTACTCATACTACACTTGTTGCACTTTTTCTTGAGTGCAGAGTTTGTTGTTGGCTCTAGTTCCTGTCCTCACGAGTAATCCTCAGGCTTCCTGATCGAGACTCCAGGGTGAGTCATATTCCTGATCCGCAGCCTAGAGACTCCTCTTGTCTCTCTGTTTTTTTCCTAACTCTTAAGACAGTTATTACTATGTATTCAGGAGACTAGTTCTAGTATTTAGACTTGTATTATTTATAGTAGCTCTTGTACTGGTTCAGACTAGATCCTTGGGTTGTAGTATTTCTTATTTCTGCACTTTAGTTATTAATATATATACTTGTTGTGATTCGGTTATTCCGGCTTTACTTTCGTATTTTTGGATTTGATGATAGGATAGTGGAAGGGTTCGCCCACCAAGGGAGTTAGTGTAGGTGCCCTCACGATTCACGAGTTGGGTCGTTACAAATTACCTCTAACCTATCAAATTGGTTTAATAGACTCTATAGGATATTTGAAACTGTGGCCGCATCTGTTACTTTTAGAAGTCGATTATGAATACGAAGACTAAATAGGAATTAGTCAGAGAATTAGCGTCGAGGGAAAGCATAAAACAGAACGAAAGTGGAAGGCTGCAGGACCTGGTGTAGCACCGTGTTAGGGAGGGGTAACTGAAGCACATTCTGTTTATCCCGAGCGTCTTAAATATTAACAGAAAGTGATTACCAAGCTGAAAACAAAAAAGAGAAAAAAAATCGTTAAATATTTACTAGCAAAAGAAGGTCGTCAAGCATTTTTTTTTATTATTATTTCACGTATAATAATTGAAATTTGACATGTATATAAAATTAAAAATCACATCAACCTTAAAGTAATTTAAATATGTCTGAATTGTTATAAAAAAATATATATAAATGACCCAAAAGTTTTTTTTTGGCGACTGTTATGACATGTCACTTATCATGTTAGTGATCTGCCACTCTATAAATACATTTCAAAAATGAAATATAAATTCACCGTTCAACGTAACCCTCCATATTCTAAACAAGACCTATAAATGAACCAGAAAAAAAAAAAAAAAAAAACGATTAAAGTTTGAAGTCGACCAAATCTATAGTGTATATATAGGATAGATTTACTCTGTTTATGTACATATATTAACTTTTGAACACCCTAAGCATATGCAAAAGGTTAGCTCAAGCAAATCTGCGTGTTCAAAATCGTCTCTCAAGATCCTGCGCTTCGATTCCCATCAATGACATTATTTTTTATATTTAACTTTGTTGTTTTTTTCGAACCCCCTGAGTGAAAATCCTAGATCCGACATTGAACGGAGGGAGTATAACCTACCATACTATAAATGGAGGCCAAGAATGTATCACTTTTCCAGTACCATTTTTGGGACAATTATAAAACCTATTTTATATTCGGGTTTTTGGCTGCTAGGATAACTTTGGAGATACAGTTACATAGCCACGCAGTGACATGCATGTTCATGATTTTGTTATAGTGAAGCAAGAATAGGTAAATCTTGAGCAAAAAAAAGATAAAAGTAGCTGTTGCAAGACTTAATTTTAAAATCATTTATCTTTTTCTCTTTTTTTTTTGAATTTTTTCTCATTTAAAAAAATAATATGTTATATATTAAAAGTCAAAAAGTCACTCTCTTAATTCTATTAAATACACCTCTTAAACATTTTTTGTAGTTTGCCATTTATGTGCTATGTTAACTAACTAATAATTTTGCACGCCTTGAAGAACTAATTATCTTTATAACTCTTCTCCTTCCCTATAATTAATAATGATTAATACTATATATTTATACTAAGATCTTTAATATTATGCATTAATAGTGGACCGGTTGAGATTCTGAAAAAAAAAAAAAAAACTCATATACATGAACTCTATTACTTCTCTATTAATTGGAGTTTCCAGGGAGGCTTCTAGCAGAAATTTCGCATCACGTAAGCTGTAAACTCTAAGCATACAAAAAAGATTCTTATCCTATCGGTAATTTCCGTCTAAACAACCCGCCACTGCTTGAGCTTCAAGGTAATTATAGTAATATCCTTACATGAAAATTATTAGAATTAGCACATAAACTTGGCAAGGAACGGCATCATTTCTCTCATTCAACATAATGGTAATAGCAGAACTTTTCTTCTCTACTTGTTCTGTTTGTATTTTATGATATTCTTCTTGATTCATTTTATGGCGTCAAATAGTTTTTATATTACTTGAGCATAAATTTTCATAGTACTGGACCTGTATATATTAAACCAATAATACTTTTATATTTTTATCTTTTACTCCTTTTGATTTTCTTGTACGATGTTTTATATCAAGAAAAGACCTCGGTAGCTCTCCTTCCATCCACGGGGAAAAAAGAAACGGGAACTATTTTCTTCTATTTCTTTTGCCTATTGACCCTATTTTTCGATTCTTACATATATAATTATTGTAAGAATAAGGTCCTTGAAGAGTAACCTTTCAATTTTCATGTTCCTTATTGAGAAATGCTTAAAAGTCTCATAATTTTTTGTATTTATTATTAATGCGGGAAAAAATCTCTGGAGTCTCAATTATCACTACTCAAAGTTCTTTTTAATATTTTTTTTACTTCGTGAGTGTGGCATATGTAGTAGTTTTTGAGATTTTGATTTTCTATATATGTTTTTGTTTCAGATGCCCTTGGAAGATATTAAGGCTAATAAACATGTGGTTTGATCTTAATTTCCTACTACTGTCCTTTTTTGTAGTATTTCTTTCTCCTTTTCTATATTATAATAAAATTACATTTTTTGGTGAAGCAAATGCTTTAAGCTAAAATAGAGTCTTGCACCTTTATTTTAAATTGAAATTCGTTGCTTGGATAATATGAAAAATTAATAGAATAAAAAGAAAAATACTTTTAATTTTCAAATATAGTAAAATAAATCAGTTCGTAAATAGTGAGATTTTCGCGCCGGCGAATTCAGTAGTTATATATCAAACATAACTATTTGTGTTTTCACTTTGAGTTTCACTAAACTGTTACTTTATTGTTTTTAATTTGTTAAAAAACGGGGGTAGTCAAAATTTTAATCCTACATATTTTTTAAAATTTTCTGACGTTAAATTTATAGCAAAATGCACGTGGCCAGTGATCTATCATAATTTAGCGCTTAAATTTGATCTTTTGGTGATTTTTAACTTTGGAGCACTTCACACATAATTCATGTACTTTAATGTGGCAAAAATAAGTGAAATAGGACAAGACACAGCTCCGCTTACTTTGTCAATCACAACCATCTTGTCTTTTATATTTTTGGAAGTGTGCAGACTTATTCCTTTTTTGGGATTGTCTTGATTCAGGCATAGCTCTTTGCGTGCAGGTCTATGCATCTTCTTTACGTGTAAGGCTTTGACATCCTCCGCCTTCCAATTTTGCACACTTATTTAAGGAAATTCATTATATGTGTATTTTTACGTTATCGATTTTTATTAAATTGCATTATCTATTGTAAAGGTGGTGTCCCTGAATTCACAAATACCGACTTGATTACCCCTAAGACCTAAGGTAAGAGGAAGATTTGAAGGCAAATTTAATTGCAGATAAATGTATTTTGTATGCTATTATAGTGGGTGAAGTTCAATGATAATAGGCGAAATTAATGCTTTTCTTTGGTGAATGTACTTTTTCTTGTGGCAGTGGTTGCAAAACTTAATCATAAGTGCAGACACATGCACTCGCCGTTCCATTTTGCGTCTGCTCCTGCAAATTAACATGTGTAATGTGAGTTGTATAAAAAGTGACAAAGCCATGATGCAAAAATGACTAGTTAGCGTAACCAGCAAAAGGAAATCCTTTGAGGGTCCTTCAAGATTTTAACTAGTCCCTATTCATGACATTGACCTTCCTCCAAACACCACACTAATTACTTCACCCCACCCCCCCCCCCCCGGGGCGCCGCCGCCGAGAAGTGGATGTAACAAATGATTAAGAACATAACAGCTTACCCTTTGGATAATTAATTTTGTGTTAGTTGCACTGAAATTATTGACTTATGGCTAGATGGTTATTTTTGGTGATTAGAGATATCAGTACAACTCTCTCTGTCTGTCAATGGTTCTAACAACTTTTCACCTTTATTCCTAAGACCAAACTAGTTCCATTAATTTCTATTCTCTCACTCTTATAGATCTTTCATAACTGATACGCTGTTTCAGATTTCGAAGAGAAGAAACGTTGCAGACTCTCTAATTATTAAAAGTGGTCTTCAATTTTTTTTTTTTTTTTTTTAAAAACTTTTCTAGATCTCCCAAAATTGCCATGGGATTCTTATACAAGATTCAATATCGTAATTTTTGTTTTAACACGACAGATTTGAGTATTTGTCATTAATTGGTGTATCATATGAAAACAAATTTTGTCGTACCCAATGTAATTGTTATGATGAACTAGTATTTATACCCGCGCGAAGCGCCGCGGTTCTCAAAGGAAATTAATTGTTAACTTACTTGTTTGATATAATAAAAATTTTAACATATCACATTGTCCTATTTAACATCAATAAATTTTCGAGATAATAAATGTAACTATTAATAAACTAAATTTAACGTCATCAATGATTTATATTTAAGTTGAAAATTTATATTAAAAATTTAAATTGACACTTAATATCCTATCACAATTGCAATTACTTTAGACGTTTTTATATGAAAAAAATATTTTTTATCATATCCCATTGACATATTTTAAAAAGGTTATGATATTAAAAAACAATTACTAATTAGTTGACTTCTATGTGTATTTGTTTAATCTGTTAAGACATGGGAATATAATTTTATCTTTTAATTCAAATTTAATACAATCTTCCAATTCAAATTTCCAAGAAAATCGTACTTACTTTTAAAACATTACCTTTTAATAACAACTCAAAAACTAACCTCACTTAACTTTATTATATTGCCTATTAGTATTGTCAAAAATTGTTACGTCACCTTTTATTATTAGTTTGTCACTTGACTTAATATCTCAACTCAGTATTCTCCTCTTACTATTTAGATAATTTAAGAGAGATCTTTTTTTTTTTTTTTAATTTAAGAGACAATAATATTCAATTTTTCTTTCATAACATCAACCTCTCTGAATATTCGCTTTATGATTATTTAACAATAAGAAAATACAATTATTTATTGATATGAATTCTACGGTTTATTTTTTTGAAATATTTCACGTTATGATTATTGTAGTTTTAAAACCTTATTAAAGAAAATAAATGAAAAAACTCGGTGCATGGATTCTTCTTTCAATCCCAACATATCCATTTATGAAGATCAAATTATAAGAAACTCACGTGATTTTAAAGTATAATTTTCGAATTCAAGAAATTTACATATTAGACGGTTTTACAGTATGCTTTTTCGTCAAATACCTATGGGTTTTAAACCTCTCAGCTGATTTTATAAGTTTTTAACAATACATTAAACTATTAAAGTCTATAATTACTCCCTCTAAATGATATCAGATCTTGTTTCAAGATTAATATCCCATTAAAAATAGGTTAGTGCACATTAATTTAAAGTTTCACAATTTTTATTTTTATCTCTCATCTTTTCCATTTTCTTCTACAATATCAATTTAATTTTCAAAGTTTTCAATTTTATCCCTCATCTTTCTCGAGCATATATCTTCTAAAAAATCTCAATTCTCAAGTGTTGTGATGATTATTTTATCTTGAAACATATATATGTTGAGTGATTAAGCAGCTTTTATCAATTACTACTCACTAGATTAACATATCTAACTTCACTTTAAAATAGTGGAGAAGGAAAATAATAGAAGAAGTCAGACAAATATTCAAATAATTTACTCAACAATATACCTTCAATACCATGAAGGGAGCAATAAATTTTAAAAATAGCATTATAGAGCAAAAAAATAGGAGCTTTTAAATACATGAAGCTAATCGTTAAATAATTGAGATCTTTGAACATAGGGGATCTAGTAAGGATTAAAGTTGAAACACTTTCCCTTGCACTAACACCTGAAAAATGCAACTCATATTCAATAAATAAATAAATGAATTTTATTATAAAAATCTTAGTTGGGATTGAGAAAAATACTAAAAGAATATGTCAAAAGAACTCATATGCAAAAACTAGTGAAGTATGAAAACGGATGAGAATTTTGTAGAAAAAAATACTCACCAAATGACATGTTGATTTTAACCTCTACATATTTCTGATTGGCTTCTTCTTGTCAAGATATCGTTATATGGGTAAAGTTGTTTTATCCCCTTTTTCTGATAAAGAAACACCAAAAATTAAAAATTTAAATTCAAATCTTTTATCTCACAACTCAGACAAAAAATCAAACGTTAATTTATCATGAATATCACATCTAGTATAATTATACTCCCTCAGCTCATAATAAGTAGTGTTTTTAGCTTATGCACACTCCTTAAGAAATTGCTCACCTCTAGAAAATTAGAAGTGTTTTTACTAACTTACCCCTGATTAAACTTTACATCTTTCTGAGTAATCTCTTTCATAGAAAAGCTACTTAATGATTCTTGATTATGTAAATAAGGATAATTTTGGAAGAATAAGATCAATTTCTCCTTGAAATCCTAAAGCACCACTTATTTTAAAACAAAATAAAAAGCCTAAAACACCATTTATTTAGAAACGGAGGGATTAGAGGAAATTAATTAGTAAAAACTGTTATCTTATTTAATTGAGTACATTAAATCTAATTATTTCAATGGTATTTACACCAACCTAATAAATACATGCTACATATTTTCATTGCACTCTTATCACTAAATTATAATTATAATTAACTAATAGAAGTATATATTTTCACCTTAATTTGTAACTTAACAATATACACTAATATAATTTATCGTTACATCAAATATAGACAAACCATCAAAGACTCACACAACATATACACTTGATTATAATTAATGCTAAAATATCTTCAATCACATTTAGCAATTGATATCTTTTATTAAAAAATAGGCTTCTATTTCTAAACTCCATGTATAAAGAAAGACTTATTTTAAAATTTCTTAAGATATCGGGTTACTTAAATTTGAATATAGAAGAAAAATCCTAATATTGTCCTTGCAATATTCATTTAAAAGAAGTCTTTAATTTTTAAAATTCTTCTGCTTTTTAGAATAGTGACTTATATTTGTCGTGTATTCATTCAAAGAAAAGGCTTGATATGCTTTGAATTGAAATTTGACCACTGTACTTTCTATTCATATTACTTAAGCTCATCATTATTATTCTGAGTTCCGAATAAAGAGAAATAATAAATAGGATACAACTAAGTAAAGTATTGGATGCTTTCAAAGTAAAGTACGATATACATCAAAAGAGGCAGTTCTGGATGCTGATGGTGTTTTTTATCAGAGGTTCCGCCTACGAATTATTGTTAGTCTCGATCGATGTTCTTTTAAATTTTATGTTTATGTTCATGATCGATGGTGACATTCGCTTTTATTTCAGATTAGATGGTTATATTCCTGAATTATTAATATATTTTGTTTTTCTCTTTTATTTGAAGTTATTATACCTTTAATATTCAACATTAGAAAATGAATATTAGATTGTGAATGCAGCATTAATGTATTTTTTTTTTTTATATATTTGGCTAACAAATATAATTATTTTTTGCTGATCAGTCGAATGTGTACTTACAGGATAGAAATATAACAAAGGAACGAATAGAATGGAAGAGAATAGGCAAAAGAAAAAGTATTAGGAACTAGAGCGTTGATCTACCACCGAGGGGATACATTAAATAGTTGGTTTTTCATTTGTTTTACAATTTCTGTTGTATTATTTTTGTTTCTTCGCTTAGTTTCTTAAAGTTTTATTATTTAAGAGACATGAAAGTGTTAACCTCATTACGTTAAAGAGTCAACAATTCTCACTAAGAAACAAAATAATAATAATAATAATAATAATAATAATAATAATAATAATAATAAAAAAAAGAGCCAGAGAAAAGAGCAAACTACGTTAGGTTTATATTACCATCTAAACTTTCACCCTATCATTATTTCGTTTTTGTATTGTTTTTCTTAAAGTATATTCTTATTCAAGTTCACATATACTGATTAAATGGGTTATTCCATATTTAATTTGGAACGGTTTTTTTTTTTTTTTTTTTTTTTTTTTTTAACATATTCTATGAATGTTAAAAGAATCATGAAAAAATTTTGATTTAGAAATATTAATTTTCTCTTATAAAACTTATGATATTATTATTTAATTACATATTTATTTTGTTTACTAGCCTCGCAAGCGCGGACATGTATACTTGTCTCTTTATATGCACATCAAACTTTCATGAAAAATTAATCTTTCTCCAAACTGATGCTTACCTGCAACCAATTCAAGCATATTAGAGAAGAATTAATTAATAAATTAATATTTCATCAACAAAGCATTATAAAATCAAACTCTGAGCTTTATAAGTTCACAATTATATAAATTGTGGATTACCATTGCAAAAAGACTGAAAACTAACCAAATTTAAGATCACCCAAGAAATGATACACTCAGAACAGGATCAGATAGTTTCTTTGCCAGTTTAAGTTGGACCATAGCAAGAAAAGGGCAACAAAGAATAAGAATTAAGCAACAAAACTTACGACAAAGAACTCCTCATAGTGGATCGTTCTTTAGAAGTACAATTTAGAACTTTAAAAGTCAAACTTGACATTGTATTACCAGTGATACTAATAATGACTATGATTTTACTTCGAATTAAAGAGAATGTTTAAAATGTGGAGGAGTTTTTAGTGCATTCCCTCTCTTTTATTAGTTACTTGGTGCTATCCATAGTTTTATCTATCTCTTCATAAATCAAAAGAAATTTTAGTATCAAATTCAAATACTGAACTCTTATCCTTTGGTACTTTTACGGTGAAAGTTTTGACCACTTTTAGTTTTTTTCTCTAGTTTGTTCCTTGTTTATTAATATGTTCCTTGTTTATTAATAACGCTTTTATCCATATATTTCTTATAGTTATGTTGTCGCGCCAGTTTTTTCTTTTTAGCTTGACATTTAACTTGATATTCTAGCTTAAACTCTGCTTTTAATATATAATATAGGTAAATTTTATTTTTTATACTCCCGAAGTTCTATTTATTTTTAAAATTTTCTTCCATTACTAGAAATTCTCTTATTTAAATTTACGATTAATAATAATTTTGAGTATTATTTTACTGGATTTTATCCTTTAAATTAATCAAAGTACACTCACATTACTCTATTCACCTGTTTTATATATTATTTTCCTGCTATGATATTTTAATCAATATTTTTCCTTTAGTCATGTTTTACAATATGAATCGGATAAACAGAACTTTTTTTACCGAAGTATAATTGTGACATCGAAAGCGTTCAAAGTATAAACGAACTTTTTCTTCTTGTAATTTTGACCAATATTTTAGTTTTTTTTTGGTGCATTAAGCAACTAAAATTTTATTCTCTTTTGTTTTTAATAAAGAATTTTGAGTTTTAATTTAGAATTACTTAGATTACTTCTGAGAAATGTAGTTATATTTTTATTATGTTGCTTTGAATTGTTGTTTATTTTTTTTGGTCTTTATCTATTAATTTTGGTCCAGATATGCCAGTTACTTGATCTAATCTATAGTGTGACTTTATTATCATAATTCAAAAACTTTCTCAATTTAAATTTAAATAGTTCTTATCCTTCATTATGGCTACACTAAAATTTAGTATTTATGTTTTAATTATGTTGTTCGGTATCCTCATGTGAGTTTTTATTAGCTTGACGCCCTTTGTTTTTCTTTTAATATATAATTTTTCTTGCTCTTTTGTTTTCTTAGATTGAACTTTTATTTTATTGCTCGAAATTCTTTTATTCTAACAGGAGCTAGTTCTAATCAATATTAGCCTAATACACGTTGGGATAGTATAGAGCAGTGAGAATTGAAGCCTAAATATTTCATTTATAATAATAAATTATTATTCCTAACGAAGAAATTATAATGAAAAGAGAGAGATTACATATGTATCAACAACTACTTTAACGAAGAAACTAACATGGAAAACCTACCTTCCTTTGAGAACACAAATAATCACGTGGATTGGATTATCCAAATATTAATGTCTTTTTTCGAAGTTTTTCTTCACAGTCTACATGCAAACCCTAGCATAACCTCACATAGCCGCCGTACAATGGCCAGCATGGCTGCTGGTCAGCCACCTGAGGTGGTTGGCCAGACCTCCGCTACCATTACTACACCCATAGAGCCTCACAACCTTATCCCAGATTCATCCAAACCTAAATATAATGATTTCTTTAAACCTTCATTAATGAATCCCATGCAAAACCCTACTTCTATGTCCAAAATCCCTATGAAGCAAGTGTCTCTTCTCACCGGTGTTCCTCTTTTCTCAAAAGGAAGTTGACCAAATGGAAGTCATGGAAAACCTTAAGCATGCTATTATTGGAAAGTTTTCACACGGTTGGCCTGTTATGGAGGAATTGAGAAATATTATTCCCACACAATGTGGGATTAAAGGAACGTGTGAAATTGGCTTATTTAGATCTAGGCATGTTTTGATTAGGCTTTCTCTTATGGAAGACTTTATAATCTATGTTCGAAGGGTTCTTATTATTTGCAGTCGAAGGATGGTCAGTCCTATCAAATGAGGCCATTAATTTATGATACAAAGTTTAAAGTTGATGAAGAAACGTCGAAGGTAATTTCCTGGATATCTTTTCCTAATCTCATGCCAACATTTTTTGTGAAGGAATCACTGTTCTCACTTGCTACTGCTGTGGGAGTTCCATTATAACTATATCTAGCTACTATCAATCGAACTAGACCTAGTTGTGCACGTGTTAAGGTTATGGTTGATCTTCTTTCTGATTTACCAAAACATGTGAATATAGAGATTGTTAATGAGGATACGAATGAGGTTGATACTGTCAAAGTGAAAATCCATTATGATTATCTCCCAAAATACTGTGGTGAATGTAGATTACAAGGTCATAGTGTTGATGAATGTAGGCATCTTCACCCTGAATTAACTTATCATGAAGAAGAGATTTGTACTAAGGATAATACTGACAAGGAGAAGGGGATAGTGGTTGAGGATGATATACCTATTAAGGATGACAAACCTGATTTCCAGGATCAGAGGAGGAAGAAGTTTAACAATTATAATAAAAGGAAGTTCAATGCTAGAATTTTATCCAGTGGCAGAATTCTTGGTGATCATGGCAATTGGAATGTTATCAAGGATAATAGAATGCTAGAGGGTTCAAATATTGCAGGGAATGGTGAGAAGGGTCTAGTCCAACAAATAACAATAGATAGGGTAAAGGAGCAAGTCCAACAAAAAACATTAGATGTTGAACATGTAGAGATACACAAAAAGTTTGATGTTTTGCAAGAAGAGGATTAGCCATTAGAGGTTCACAAGGATGATTATAGGAATCAGGTGGAGGAAGTTATTATCAGCTCTGATGAGAAGTCTTAGATCAACCATAGTATGGAATGCAAAAGAATGAGGGGAATGGAGATTTTGCAAAGCAGATGGTTATATATATTCTCAGTCAAAGAGGCTGGTAAAGAGTTGTGGTGTGATAGGGTGGAGACAGAAGATGGAGAAATATTAGATAATGCTTCTGAAGGCCATATAGATCACTTGCATGATCTGTGTGAGGATAAGAGGAATGTTGATGTGCAAGAAAGGCTTGATGATCCAGTCTTTAATGATCAGGAAGCAAGAATTCTTGGTCCTGATTCTTGTATCCATGATGGAACAGAAGTGGAAAAGAAAATGGCTATAGAGTTAATTGAAAAAGATGGGGATAAGGTCAATATTGGTACATATCCAGCTACAAGGGAGGAGCATTTTGTTTCCAACCCTCTTCAAGCTATTGTGCATATCCCTAATCCTTTAGCTATAATTAATAAGAATTTCCTTTAAAGGAGCATGCCAGTGATGAGAAAGATATGGAGAAGAGTTGAGATGATTCTCATACCAAGGCACATGAGGTGAATATTGAAGCTGTGAGGGTAGAAGATGATCAGCTGGATGAAAGAGGTGATTTGGAGAATTGTTCTCCTCATAAGCAAGTTGGTCTGGAGGTTTCAAACAACAAGAAGAATTCTCATAAGAAGATTTCCCTTAACAAAGTGCTGCGTGATTTGCTCTCTCACAATGGGATCAATATTCCTGAGGATGGAGGAAAGGCAAATACTCCAAACAAGGTGGCTAACAAGAAGCTGAATGTGAAAAACTCTGAGAAAAGGCACATAGCAGATACATCTCCTAAGGTCGTTTCAACTGCAAAAGGGCAGAAAAAGACTGCCAAATCTGTGCCAGTGGAAAAACTACTACCTACAAGGGTTGAACCAAAGAGGAAAACTGCTAAATCTAATTTTAAATGATGTTGAAGTCATTTATATGGAACATCAGATCAGTCAGAACTCAAAAAGCCTTTCACAGGCTCCAAATGTTAAATAGATATCACAGATTTTTTCTCATTGCTCTGTTGGAACCTTTTCAGCAGGCCAGGAATATTCAGACATACAAGAGAAGATTGGGAATGCATGTTCTAGATTCAAATTGCAATGGCAAGATTTGGTACTTTGTCTCAGAGAATATTGATGTGGAAGTAGTTTCTGATTCTTCTCAGCAGGTTACACTTAGACTATTTTTTCAAGAGATAGATAAGACTTTGTTTACAACCTTAGTCTATGCTAAATGTAATGAGGTTGAGAGGCTGGAGTTGTGGGATAGCATCTATCAACTATCTAGCAGTTTAAATGATCCATGGATGATTGGTGATGAATTTAATGTAGTGCTGAATGAGTGGTGACTTCAATGCAGTGCTGAATGAGGAAGAAAAAATAGGAGGCATTCCCATTCAACAACAAGAAGTGGAAGGTTTTGCATTCTGTGTTAACTCATATGATCTGGTAGAGATTAGTTTCAAAGGTAATCCATTTACCTGGTGGAATGGAAGGGCAGGTGATGACTGTATCTTTAAAGGGCTGGATAGAATGCTTGTTAATGATCATTTACATAATTGGTTTAGTACTATTGAGGTTGAACATCTAGCTAGGACAGGTTCAGATCATGCTCCACTTTTATGTACTTATGGGGATTCTCCACATAATCAGTATAGATCTTTCAAGTTTTTAAAATTTTGGGTGGAGGAAGTCTCATTCAAGGAAGTGGTAAGGTTAAATTGGTTAGGCTGGGAACATGAACATCCTTTCCTTAATTTTAAGTTTAACATGAAGAAAATGAAAGGGGTTCTATCTCAGTGGAGGAGGGAAACTTTTGGTGATATCTTTAAATAGCTCATTGTCAGGGAAGAGATTGTCTAGCTTAATAAAGATCTTTTTGAAGAAAATACCTCCTTTCTGAATAGAGCTGTGTTGCAGAAGGCTCAAGCAGAAATGAAAAGATATCTTCACTTTGAAGAGGAATATTAAAGGCAAAAATCCGGGATAGATTGGTTTGTGGAAGGTGATAGAAATAAAAGATTTTTTCACAATCTTGTTAAGGGTAGAAGGAAGAAGTTACAAATTCAGAAAATTCAGAATTCTGAAGGAATTTGGTTGGATGATAAAGATCAAATGGCAGAAGAAGCAGTTAACTTCTATCAGAAACAATTTACTCAGGAGGATCATGTTCAACATTCAGATAGATTGATTGACTACATTCCATCCATGGTGGAGTCAGCTGATAATGACATTTTATGCAAGGTTCATGATATGGATGAGGTGAAAGAAGTAGTGTTTAAACTCAATGGTAATAGTGCATGTGGTCCAGATGGATTTACAGGATTGTTTTTCAGTCTTGTTGGGACATTGTTGGTATGGATGTGTACAAGTTAGTGGTTGCTTTCTTTCAAGGAAATTCTTTGCCAAAATCAGTTACTCACACTAATTTGGTCCTGCTTCCTAAAAAAGAATTGATTCAAAACTTTTCAGACTTAAGGCCAATTAGTTTGGGTAACTTCATAAACAAGGTTCTTTCCAGGGTGCTACATGATAGGCTAGAGAAGATCCTTCCTTCTTTAATCTCTCCTAATCAAGCAGGCTTTGTTAAGGGCAGAAACATTACTGACATTGTTCTGCTAACATAGGAAATTGTCACAGATATCAGGAAAAGAGGGAAACCTGCCAATGTAGTTTTGAAGTTGGATATGGCCAAAGCATATGATAGATTATCCTGGTCTTTTCTAATTAAAGTTCTACTCAAAATGGGTTTTTCTGGAGGCCTTGTTGACATGATATGGAGGTTATTGGCCAATAATTGGTATTCAGTTTTGTTCAATGGCAAGGCAAAAGGTTTCTTCCATTCAACAAGAGGGGTTAAACAAGGTGATCCACTGTCACCAGCCTTGTTTATTATATCTGCTGAGGTTCTTTCAAGAGCACTCAATGTTGTCTTTGAAAATAGTAAGTACGTAGGATATGGTTTGCCAAAGTGGAGTGCTGATATAAATCACTTAGCTTATGCAGATGATACTATTATATTTGCATCTGCTGAGAAATTTTCTCTGATGGAAATCATGAACATCCTGAAAGAGTATAAGGTAGCTTCTAGGCAATTGATCAATAAAGAAATGAGTGCTTTTTATATGTTTCACAAAGCTGCTAAAAGTCTGGTTCAGGAAGTGCAGCATATTACTAGTTTTTCTAGAGGACAATTCCCTTTCAATTATTTAGGATGTCTCTTTTTCATGCTAGGAGGAAGAAAGTTTACTATAATGAGCTGATCAAGAAAGTGAAGAACAAGTTGCAGAGCTGGAAAGGAAGACTATTATCTTATGGTGGTAAAGCAGTTTTAATAAATAGTGTTCTTCAAAGCATTCCTGTGTATGTTTTGTCTGCTATAGTACCAACAAAGTACACAATCAATGAGATGCACAGAATTTTTGCAAGGTTTTTTTGGAACAACAAGGAGGAAGGAAGAAACAGGCATTGGGTATCTTGGAAGAACAATTGTATGCCTAAAGAGGAAGGGGGACTAGGCTTTAGATCTCTTTATGATGTCTCTAAAGCACTCTTTGCCAAGCCGTGGTGGAGATTTAGAAGAACAAATACTTTGTGGTCAACTTTTATGTGGAATAAGTACTACAAAAAGTATAAACCAACAAGAGTGCAGTGGAAAGGTGGATCTCAGGTCTGGAAAAAAAATGCTTGAAGCTAGGGACCAGGTTGATCAATTCATATGGTGGGAACCTAGAAATGGAGCTTGTGATGTATGGGAGGAAAATTGGACTAAGCTTGGTCCAATATGTCACAACTATCCACCAGAGTTTGATATTAACTACAACATTGAAGAAGTGGCTCAGCTCATGAATGGAGAAGGTTGGGATTTCAATGAGATGAATGAATATTTACCAGCTTATGTAGTGGTTCATCTTAAGAATGAATTGATTATTATGGGAACTACTACTGATAAGGATAGACCTTGGTGGACATTAACACCCTCAGGTTCTTTTACAATCAAGAGTGCTTGGAATCTATTAAGACAGAAGGATAGTGTTTCAAGATTTTTCCCTAAGCTATTTGTAAAGGGAATGCCTTTTAAAGGTCCCTTTTCTTGTGGAGATTGTGGAAGTTCAAGCTTCCAGTGGATGATGTGCTTAAAAGGATGAAAATCTCTATAGTTTCTAGGTGTAGATGTTGTCAATATCCACAACATGAAGAAACTGTGCAGCATCTGTTTTTGTCTGGTGAATTTGCTATGGCAATATTATAAAGGAGCAGCAGGTATCATTGATCCTTTGATTCAAATTCATCAGGCAGTTTTCACATGGTGGAATACTTCTAGTACTGTTTTTTTAAAGCCAATTTACCAAGCAGTACCGGCCTTTGTTTGTTGGCTGCTTTGGAAGAGGAGGAATGCAATAATGAATGGGGGTAATATGAGCAGAAGCAAATTGATATATGATATAAATCTGAACCTGGATAATCTTGTTTGTACACTATATCCTTGGCTGAGAGATGTACCTCAGAATTGGCCTCAAATAGTGCAGTTTCTGGAGGGCTACAAAGCTAAAGTAGGCAACAGACCTGTGAAATGAAAGAGTCCAAATGCAGGCTAGTATAATTGCAACACAGATGGGGCCTCAAGGGGTAATACTGGTCAAAGTTCAGCTGCTTATTGTGTAAGGAATGATAGAGGGGATTTGGTATATGCTGCAGCAAGGAGACTAGCCAACACCACCAATATCTGTGCTGAAGCCATAGCAATTTCTGATGGGATAGAATTTTGTATTACAAGGCAGCTGACTCCAGTTATTGTGGAAAATGACTCTTTGACCATGCTGAATATCATTGAAGGGAATTGGGAGATACCCTGCAAGATTAGTTTGGAAGTGAAGAAGATCAAACACTGGAGTTCCATAGGACAAGTGCAGTTTTCTCACATCCTTAGGGAGGGCATGCACTTGCTGATTTTTTAACTAACAGTGTGTTTAATGTTGCAGGTACTATAGAGATCCATAGCTATCAAGAACTGGTGCCAGAAGCAAGGAAAATACTAAACATGGACAAGTCAATGATGCCTTGCTTCAGGTTCAGGACATACAAGGCAAGAGAACCAGATTGAAACATTTGCTTGAACAAGATCCATGTCAAGTACTGATACTTGACACACAATGCAGTACATGTAAACAACAGGGTACTCAGGCAGCAGTAACATACACAAAAGTAATTCTAGACTGTTGACACAGTGTGTAAATGTTATATCCCGTATTTTTATACGACAGATTATTCATACGCTAATTGACATAAATCCAAGGACTTTTAATCCCCGATTTTTAATAAGTGCACGACTTGCTTGCAACTATATTTGGTATAGAAATATTAGTGGAGATTAGGGATTAATTAACCATGATTAGATTATTAAGTGGGGATTAGTGGTTAAATTTGTTGCATCCCATGTTTTCATGCATTGGAAAGCGTGCGAATTAAACGACATTAGTAACAGAAATGAGGTTGTCCACCAAGCTTATAGGTGGTTAGATTGAGTACAGATGTATCATAAGGATTAGAAATTAAACAAATAGAAGAAAATAAGTTTCGTCAAGGTTCGAAATTTATTTGAATGAAATACGGTCCAAGCTATAATACCCCGTATTTTTGGACTAGGAAATTGAACCGCCAAACATGAGCAAATTTACCTGAGCCCTGAGGATTTGATCATATTTAAGCATGAAAATCAAGAGCTCGATGTATGCAAGGAATGAAGTCCCAAGATGATTTAGGACTTAAAAGTGTAATGGCGGTGATTGGAAATTATTTATATATATATATATATATATATATATATATATATTTTTTTTTTTTGGTGTGCATAAAGGGACTATGGACTAAAGTTATACCACATGATTATGTTATTGGGTACCGGAAGTGTGTTAAAAATTATCATTATTTAAGTTTAACATCAAGGAATTAATTATGTGGGTAATTTATTAAATGTTGGTATAAAGTGGGATAATAAGAATTTATTTTATGGTATTAATTGAATTAAATGGAGAAGTTTCATTTTGTGGACATCCACGTGGGACATAGGTACAACATGTTAGTGACTAATATACATTTATATAGGTGGTGTCATACCTGAATTAAAAGCAATTAGGAGGTGGACTTAAAGGTTCCACGTGTAATGGAAAAAAAAAGGTGCAATTAAAGCACTTATATCTTTGCTTTGACAATCCATTTAAAGGAAAGAAACAAAAGGGTACAGCGCCTATACCAAGCAAGGGATGTATATAGTTTCCTTCTGAACCGAAAAGTTAGTCCCAATTATGATGAAGTGCGGTATATTTTTCTCAAGAATAATATTTGGATTTTGCTCACTACTTCGATCTCGTTGTTCCGTTTTGTTGCGTTGTTGAATTCGGGCTTTCTTCGAAGGAAAGTAAGGTGGAAGAAGATCATTTCTTGGCATATAAGGTAAGAACTATTCTATCCTAGGTATATTTAAATTCATCCCGATCATAGCTAAATTGTGAGATGGGAACTACAAAATTAATTGCGGGAAATCGGATAAGTTATTGTTGTTATTGCGTAGGCTGATTTGAGGTATATTTTTGGGTTGTGTTGTGGCTGGAAATTGTTGGAGTAACTTAAGTATATTGTTATTGTTGTCATTGATATGTATTTTGAAGGAAAGAAAAATTGGAGAAGTATGTTTGATAATAGTATGCGGGCTTGTCGCTCGTTTTGAAATGTTTATGACTTATTGTTACTACATGGTATCTTGTCATTGATGTATATACTTGATGGATTGTTCTGGTTGTTGTTGTTGATATATGGAAGTAGGGGAAAGGAGAAGAACGGGGGAGATGCTGCCCATTTTATTTTAGGATAAGTTAAAGTTTCTTTATACGATTAAGAGAATCGTTTGTGTAATTGATGATAATATCATTGTTGTTAGATATAGATCGTGGAGCAGATACGAGTTGAATTCTTGAGCCGTTGAGCTAAGACCAGGTATGTAAAGCTATCCTTTCTTTCTTTTGGCCTGATTTATATGAAACGAACAAACGACGAATGTATAAGCTCCTATTCTTAGAGACACTTGGATGGCTAATGTCCTTGACCTCTATAAGCTGTTTCATATTATCTTGATATGTGTCTATGATTCTAGAAGTCCTATTTGATATACTCCATAATGACGTTCGAAGGGTACTTGACATGACTGTCGTCTTTGGTATTCAAATGTTAGTTCATTCTTCTTATTCTATTGAGTCTCAGATGATGATTTAGTTTGCATATGGTTGCTCACTACTATGCTCGTGCATACTGTTATTACATCTTTCACCGAGTCCCGGGCCAGGTATGTATTCGTGTACAGTTTCACTGCATTGTTCACCGAGTCCCTCACTAGAGGGCCGGGTACGGTATATATATATATATATATATATATATATATATATATGATATGATGATGTGATGATGGCGCCGAGCCCCATGATGGGCCCGCATGTGATATACATGTATATGACAGATTCACTGAGTCCATAATGGGCCGGATATGATATATGATATAGTCATGCATGATTTTATTTCATAAGGCACAGGTACAGTGATTCCTTGATTATCATACTTGTCTCCTGAAATCTCTACTTCAGTTATGATTTTCCTTAATGTATTTCATGCTTTATATACTCAGTACATATTTCGTGCGACCCCCACTTCTTCGGGGGCGCGTTTCATGCCCGCGGGTATAGATACTCGATTTGGTGATCCTCGACTTAGGACTTCTACTCGAGTGTCTTGGAGTGCTCTCCGTTGTTCGGAGCCTAGACTTTTGGCACGATTTTCGATATACGTATATGTTTATCCGGGGGGTACGACGGGGCCCGTCCGTCATATGTTACTTGTTAATGCTCTTGGGGTCCGTAGACATATGTGTGGGTTGTATATAGACGTCGTTCAGCTATGTTAGCATGACTTGTGTTTTGGGACGTTCCCTTTCGTAGTGGCAGCCTTGTCGGCTTGCGTATATATATATGTTTTGGGATGTTGTATGTAGTGGCAGCCTTGTCGGCTTGCGTGTATATAGTTGGGACGTTCCCATACGCTATGATAGCCTTGTCGGCTTATATATGATGTTATCTGTTGATAGTTGTGACTCCATAGGAGACAGGTTGTCTTGGTATATATATATATGACAGTTCTGAGATGACATATGGTTTTTATGAATTTCCATATTATGTTCAGTTCAAACTGATTATACCTAACAGGTGTATACGAGTGTCCAGCTCGGGCACTAGTCACGGCCTACGGGGTTGGGTCGTGACAGTAAATGGTCAAGGAACACTACAAAAAAAGGTGCAATTAGCAGAGGATGAAAAAGCAATTTGCGGAGGTTAATAACCTCCGCTATTTGCTGTCACGGAGGTTCACTAAACCCCCGCAGTTGATGCCGCCACAATCAATTTGCGGCAGATTAGTGCGGGGGTTTTCCCAACCTCCGTGACAGCAAATAGCGGAGGTTACTAACCTCCGCAAATTGCTTTTTTAACCTCTGCAATTAACTTTCAGCCTATAGAACGTTTTGGATGTAACAGAGGTTACAAACCCCCGCAATTTACTTCTACTATTTGGGCTTTAACCCCTGCCGCTTAAAATATATTGTAGAATTGATATATATATATTACTTGAAACAACCTTTCGAAATAGCATAGTAAACAACATGTACTCTTGCTGAAACAGAATATCAAAACCAAGATCTCGAAATAGTATGGATCAACATCAAAATACTATATCAACACCAAACCCAGTAGTGTCACGTTACATTGCAAAAGACTAGTAGCAGAAGTTACAACTTCAGCAGTAGCAGTAGCAGTAGCACTATTTACATTAGCAAAGTAGATAGGTGTTGTAGTTGAACAAAAGAAGTTAATATCCTAGGGACTGTCTTTTCATAGGAATGTAGTTCCTAGTTTATCAGCAGTAAGTATGTCCACTGCATTTGTTGGTGGTTTCGCAAAAACATGCAGTGAAACCCTATTAGTACCAGCCGTTGACATTTCTATTTGAGCCATCCTATCCGCTAAACTATTCTGCTCCCGGTAGATTGTTTGATCGAAGGACTATTCAGCAGGATGATCAAGTGCCTGCAATTATTGACAAAAGATGCATGTAAATTGTTAATGCGCATGTAACATTTGTATTACCCGTGCTGAATGAGTTTCAATTTCAAGAGATGTAAAATGATATTGATAAGCAACAATTAACCTTTGTAGGATTACTAGAGCTAGAAATCTTCTTGCATCCATGGGTCCGCTAGTCGCTAATTTGCGTCACTACAATGGCTGCAAAAAAAGAGATTTGTGAATACATTACCAAGATGTGAGCATTAGCAGTCAAAAGAACACACTCCAAATTATAACTTGCAAATAATAAACTCTTTTCTTCTTTATATCACCCAGAAAGATAGCTGACAAAAGACATCAAGCGAATTATCATGTGGCTATCTAAGAATTAATCTGTACATAGCTAGAACTAAGCCTCTTTCTGCTGCCTCCTTTCATTTCAGGTATATAAATTAGATGTGGGTGTAAGCTTCTTTAGGGAAGCATTTCCCTTCACCACCACACAACTTACCTTGAAGCAAAGGTTTGGCTTCACCATGTACTTGCGTGCGATTCTCTACGAACCTCTAAATCGGTTATTTTCCTATTGTAGGCATGGTAACATGGAGAAGTTACTAAAAGATTTTCCAGGATACCCATATATTTTCATTTCTAATTACCTGGTAAGGTAAACCTTCTCAACTAAGTTTATATATTCTCATTTCTTGGTAAGGTAAACCTTCTCAATTATGTACATTGAAAAGATAGTGCAGTAAACATCAACATGCATTTTAAGAGATCAATAGATAAAAATTAAGACTTCAAATCTAAAAATATGATACCACTGGTTAGTTTAGTAGCAAAAACTCAAGTTGTTCGACTCTTTTGGATTTTAATATCAGAATAAAAATGGTTATGCTCGTCCAATATCTCCCATTAGTTTAAACTTTCTCATTCACTCGACCAGAGTAGGCATCTTTTCTTCTCTCCAGATTTCTAGTATAAACAAGTATATCCATGTAACACCCTATGTAGACCTCAATATGCATCGATAAGTAGGTGCGACAATATGATGATTAAAGGCGATAAATGGGATTGAGATATACCAAAAGAAAAAGCTTGTCTCCAAAAACTACGAATCGGAGTCAGTGTGGACTATTTAAGGACAGAACAGAAAGAGAAGTAAAGGGTCCATATCGATGATACCAAAGAAGATGCTCCTAATTGAATAAGACCTTGAGGAAAGAGCACACCGAAACTTGATTTTTCATTGTGTTAGTTCAAAATATTTATGCTTTATCTTACATTACAATTCTCAAAAAAAAATTATGCTTTATGGTATGCTTGCTCTATCAGTGATAATTGGTTGTGCTCTCTTAGTATTCTCTTTCACAATTGATGAATAAAGGAGGCAACAGAAAGAGGCTATGGTGGTTTACTAGGTTCAATTCTATCAAAGGGTTCAAACTAAGCAGCTGAACTTAAGTTGCACAAACAGAAGATCAAAAGAAATATCAAATATAACTAGCAAATTACTCAAAGAGCAAATGGGAAGGCCTTCATATATAAGACATCAACCAGAATACAATTCAAGAGACTCAAAGAGCAGATATTCTACCAGCAAGAGCACATATGTTTCCAATTCAAGAAAGTCACCCCAAAAACAGAAAAAACGCCCGTCTTTCCCTCTTAAACTCCAATTCGGAAGCGAAGAAATCAAGCAGAAAATGAAAATGAGCAAATTGTTTTACCGTTATAGGAGGAGAACCAAAGATCCCAGCAAACTGTTCCGGTATTGACCCTTCCTTCATTATCATGTAGGCTTTGAGAGTATTGAACAATTTATCGTACCTGTCTTGGCATCCGAAAGAAGAACATCCAGCATCATTTCTTGTAATTCGAATACCACCAATACAAGGTTTTATTTGTTTAAAATGAGTGCTTGGAGTAGCTCATAATCCCAAACATCTTACCCTCCCACAATGCTCTTTTCCTAGCACCTTACCTACAACATCATTGGGAGAAATTTCAGACTCATCCACAGTACTTTGACTCACTGCTAGCTGAATTGTTTCCTAAATGAAACGTACATAATAAAAAAAAATTGAGTCAACACTATACCAACATGAAAACATCCATCAAATGCATTAAAGATTATCTCTCTCCCTTTCGTTTTCCTAATTCTTCTTTCTCTTCACACATCGTATCCCATCAAACACTAATGGACTTTTTTTTTTCGATTAAAAAGTCCATCGATGATTAGCAAAACGGACAGTAATTAATTACGCAATGTGACAACCGAGAGGAAAGAATCCAACCCCCCTCCTCCTGAATTGGATTTTAACATTAATGTAAGCTTACCTAAATTAGCGATTTCAACATCTTCTCACTGCAAACACTTATAGTGATCAGTCTATAGTGGAAGATGGCTTATCCCCTAATAATTCTGAATTGGAAAGAATGAATGGCGAAAATCGACAGCAAGGAGAAGAAGAAGAAGTCATGAGCACAACTTACAGATATTTCTTTTGCCTCCTCATTTACATATGATCCATCTTGTTTCTTGTGTGTAGCAAGATAGAGTTGTGCTCGTCCAGGCCTTCTCCCCGTCTCAGCAAACTATGTACGAAAAAAGATAAGTAGGATTAACTTAATTAATATAGAAGGAACAATAACTAATAAGTTCAATCAGTAAAGAAAGATAAACAAGGTGACATCATTTACCATTTCAGCCCTTCTTCTAGAGTTCGGCTTTGAGCCACCGGTGTGTGGAACTGTTTGCTTTTTTCGATTTTCGGCATTTGTTTTACACATTTTCTAACAAGATACATTAAAGTAAATTATAAGCGAATAATCACATATTTATTCTTTTCAGTGTGAGTTTTTGGAAAAATATTTGAGTATCGTCTCTCAAACGGTAGTTCACAAAAGAAGCCCACTGATCCCGAGCTATACCTTCTGGAACATTATTCTTGATCTCATCTTTGGTCTTAAGTGGGTCTTTGAACTCATTCCACAAGGCCTGCCTATTTCCAGCCCATTTCTTTTCAATAGAGCGATAAACATATAACCGTGCAACATCCTCAGTTGTCCTAAAATGAAAGTGGGGCTTTGAAAATAAAAATTGGTTAGTTTATCTTTTTCATGCAAATATAAAGTTGAAAGATATAAAATAAAGATATGGTTGTAAAATTATAGAGCTTATACCTTTATAATGTTATCAAAGCAGTCGTTGAAATATGATTGAGGCATATCCGGCCATTTATCAAAGCTAATTGGAAATATGGAACAGTCAGTTGCTAAAATACCACAAAAGCCTGCGAGAACGCTTTGAGCTTCGTCTATTGGATCCAGGAACTGTGAACGCCAAAATTCAAGCAATACAATATAGGACCTAGAGATGAAAACAACTAATTGAGCAAACAATGAAACGGCCTAATGACTACAACTACAACTATGCCACAATCCCAAACACGCTGAGATAGCTACATAACTTCTCCCTCTCCATCCCGTTCTAAACATAAAGGGATGTAGCATACACACAAGCACACAGATTATATAGAGAGAGAAATTAAAGTAACAAAATTCCAAGCAATAGATGCACAGCATCTAACAACAACTACAATTTCGCCTCAACCCCAAACTAGTCGGGTGTATGAATCCTCCATGTCCATTATGTTATGCACATTCTATGAGAAAAAAAGAGAGATAACAAAGCAACAAAAATAGGAGCTAGAAATGCAAAACCAGCAACTGAGCTAAGGATGCATAAACTAATCACTACAACTACAATTATGCTTCAATCCTAAACTCGCAGAGGTAGCTACATAAACTGTCTAAATCCATCTGTTATACACAGATTATCAAAACTGAAAGGAAGGCCAAAAAAAAAAAAGAGCTAGAGATGATAAGATTGAAAACAGGCTAACAACAACAACTACTACACCAAAATCTCAAACAAATAGATCATGATAAATTGAGAAATAGAAATTAGCTGATAATCTAACAGACACGAGGATGAATACTAGGCGAAGACAAGCAATACACACACAAGCGCACAGATTATACAGGCTGACAAATTAGAGTAACAAAATGGTAAAATAGCTACATACAGACAAACAATAACTACATTTATGCCTCATTCCCAAACTAGTTGAAGTCGGCTATATGAATCCTCCATGTCCATTAAGTTACACACAAAATATAATTAAAAAAATCAAGTATTACAATATAGGAGCTAGAGATTAAAACAAGTAATTGAGCAAACGATGAACCAGACTAATGACTACAACTACATCTACGCCTCAATCCAGATTCGCTGAGGTAGCTATATGAATTCTCTATATCCATTCCATTATATACAGGCTAACAATATAACAACTACTACTACACCACAATCTCAAACTAGTTGAGTTGAATTCTCCATATGGATAGAGAGAGAAACAAGCAATACAATTCGTATATGCTTGTTAACCTTTCCTATCTAATGTCAACTCTTACTCCAATGTCTACATCATCTGATTTGGAAACCTAATTCGACAGACAAGGGTACATTTGAGGAGGCCTCTTCACCTAGGTAGTCTAATCCAGATCAAGTGAGGGACATAGTGCGGATATCTTGTTTAATAATATCATACTTTGTTATGTCAATAGAAGAAAGGATTGTTACAAAAGTCATTTTCCTTGATTGGTATATTCATAAAATCAAATCTCTACATTTTATGATGCAAACTATCATAAACCACCTGCCACCAGCATTGATAGGCTTGAACTTATGATTTGCTAAAATTGAATGCTTTTACGTAGCATAATACCATTGACAATAGGAACATTTGATTTCCAAAACATTTCTAAGAAAAACCAAACGCGTATTATAGCTAGTCATGAAGGTTAGGTATGACTAAATTTTAATATTAAAACCTTATAAAATGTCAAGTGACTTTAAAAATACAGTAAAGTCACATATTGAGTTAAGCGATATAAACAAAGCTCAAAAACAGGTTCCAAAAGACAACATATTGAGTTAAGCATTATTATTCACATATTGTTAAACCTAGAGATCTTAGCCACTGGGTTAAAAATATCATTCAGGCTAGAGCTTAACCAAAACTTAAGCATAAAAATAAATTAACACACACACACAGATATATATAAATATATATATATATATATATATATATAGAGAGAGAGAGAGAGAGAGAGAGAGAGAGAGAGAGAGAGCAAAATTTAACCTAGAGGAAGCAACACTAATACCTAAAATACCAATAATACCTATGCGAAAAGATGCTTTTACTTGCAAAATCTAAGATTGAAGTAAAATCGAAGCAGAAAACTAAAATCGAAGAAAATCAAAGCAGAAAACAAGTTTCAGATTTCGAACAAATTTCAAATCAACAACGAACAAATTGCAATTCAAAAACACACAAAAATTTCAATTCTGAGAAAATTAAAGTAGAATGAAGCATGAATTTTGAGTTAATGTTTTCACATGAGCAATACACACGAAAAAAAGAGGAAAAAAAATGAATCCAAGCTAAATTCTACACCGATCTACTTAAAATTTCATAAAAAATTAACCTTAAGAAAGAGGCAATTGAAGAAGAAGCAAAAAAAAAAAAAAATACACTTACCGGAGTGAGAAAGAGGCAAATAGATGTTTAGTTTGCAGATAAAGGATTTAAACAATTGTTAAAACTCAACTTCAGCAGAGATAGATTTGACCTAAGTGTTAGCCGTGAAGGAAATAATTTTCTCTTCTGCTAGAGTGAGAAAGAGAGCGATGGGAGTGAGAAAGAGAGTGAGAAGTATTTAGGGTGAAAAAAAAAGAGGGAAACAAAAAGCCTTTTTTTTTTTGTTAAATGCCAGGCCCAAAAGCGATGGGAGTAAGAAAGAGTGTGAAAAAGCTTTTTTTTTTATAAATAAGATAGCGGAGGGTCCCAACCCCCGCAATTTGATATAATTTAGCGGAGATTAGACAGGCCCCCACTATTAAACACCTTTTTATTTAAATCTCCAAATTTATGTATCTAGCGGGGGTCATAAACCTCCGTTAAATTATCATAATTTGGTTTAAATAATGCGCTCTTTTTTTTAAGGTTGTAGAGGTTTACAACCCACCCCTGCTAATTACATAATTTTGTGGGGGCCATTTTAACCTCCGTAAATTGATGCAATTAGCGGAGGTATTATTACCCTCCGTTAAAAAACCTCCGTAGGTTACCTCTTTTTTTGTAGTGGAAATACATCTAGGTTGTAGAAACACAGTGTGCAGCTTGCAACATGATCAAGTTGGAGAAATTAACTGATATCATGATTACTAGTTGATTATCTGAAGTTGTGCTAGTTAGTGTGTAGTATCAGCAGTTATGCTCATCCTGCTAACAAGACTGCTTTAGCTAATTAAACTTGGTAATCCATGTTATTCACAACACACAAGATTGACTTGGTGACTCAAAGTGTAGGATCAGGAACTAGGCCAGCAGCAATAACACAGCAATGCACAGATTCTCTTGTTTCATACACATAGGGAATGGATACCATAGCACCTGGTGAGAGCTTGAGGTGACTGATAATGGCATCATCCCAATGCAAGAGATTTCAGAAGCATTACTAGTTGTTGCAGTTGGAGAGTTCTAGCTCAACGATCATCTCTTTCCTTTTTAGTTATCTTATCCTTTTGTTTGTTTTTGCTTTTGATTAGTTTCGTTCTTGTTCTGCATTCCTTTCTTTTATCTTAAACTCCTTGTATAAATATTTCTTTGTTCTGAAATAAAACACCACTAGCATCCTGTCTAGATGGTCCTTTAATTTTTTTTTTTTTTTTTTAAATTCTTCACAGTCTACCACAATAAGGCCTCTTGCATAAGGCATATATAAAGAGAGATTTCTTGCAACGACCAAACACTTTTGACCCATTTTCCCATTGACCCTTCTCCGAGTCCTGTTAGTATGATTTTAACCCGCGAGGACGGGCGACACGGTTCCCGAGGTAATCGGGCTAGTTTTATGGTGACTTGTGAGAATTAGAACCTTAAAGCGAAAAATCCTTGATCGATAGCTAACTTTTGGGAAAATGGACCTTTTTCTAAAATTCGTCGATTCAGTGAGGTATGGAGGGTCGATTATGACTTGGTGGCATATTCAATTCGGTTCCCGAGGCATTCGGGAGCATTTTGGGCTATTGGTTGGAAAGTTGGTTTTTGGCCATTGTGGGTTGACCTACTCAAATAGACCTCCGATGGAAATTCCGAGACCATGAGTGAGTTCAAAGCATGTTTTTATGTGTGTATACATATCTATTTTGTATCTGAGAGGTCTCGGGTGGATGTTGGAATTGGTAGTGAGCTTGGTTAAAAACCAGAATTTCACTGGTTTCTGGTGTCTCGCCCCAGCGGACCCGCCTCAGCGAGGCTTGGTCCGCTGGCACGGAAGTTCTTTATTTTACTAAAATCTGCCCCAGTGGATGGTCCTCCACAGAGGCGAATTTGCTGAAGCGGAACCACTTCTGCTGGAGCGGAAGATGCAGAATCAGATTCATTAAATGCCTAATTCGAACCATTCATTTCGCATTCACAAAATTAATTCACCAACTGACTCAAAGACGAATTGAAGTGTTTTCTGAGTGGATTCATCTTAGGGTAAGTCTCTTCCACCTTGTTCTTAATTATTTACCTTCCTAGGATTGAAATCTATGGTGAAATCTAGAAAGCTAGTTGGAGAAGATGAATCTTAACCTCAAATTTGTTAATTGAGTATTAGGCTATGAATGTGAGATTAATTAATGGACTTGGCTAATCTAAGCATGGAATGTCATTAATTAGTAGTAATAAGCTTGAATTTCCAATTTGAGTTGAGAAATTGATTATGAAAAATTAGGGTTTATGCCTAAATTTGGGGTTTTCTCTTAAATGATGAAATTGATCAATAATTGAGTTTAATTAGCAAAGAGTAGAATTGAACTTCTAGAACGTTGGGTCACCAATTCCACTTTTGACATATCCGTTTTACCGTTGTGGGCCCGGTTTCCCTCTCTTCCTTAGTTGCTTTTTGATTCGAACGAATGTATTGCAATATGGGTATCGTTATTCTTCGTTTCTAACTTAGATTCCGATAATGACTAGACTGAGTATTCGGAGGCTCTTCGGAAGGGCAAGGCTCAGATTTGATGATTCGTGGCACCAGCTCGGTGATACGCTCGAATTACACCTTTTATTAGCGTAAAGTTGATGATGTCAAATATAGTTACCTAACAAGGTTGGGGTCGAATTCCACAGGGAATATGGTGTGAAAAGGTTACTAAAATTGTAGAATGCTTTGTTTAGGTCTAATGTCTTACTCCGATAATTTTGTAGAAAGTTGGCTGTTTATGACTATTTGCTAACTAATTTTTTTGGATTGTAATATACGGTAAAAGAAACCAAGGTTGTGTCTCCGTCAGATAAAGTGTATGATCATGGGTATTGATCTTGATATACTTCTAATGGATCGTTATATGAATGCACTTAACCTCTATGTGAATCTCTACTATTTCCCAATAAATAAAGATTATTTCTTTCTATGATTTTTCCAAATATAAGAAAGTTGATATGAAGAGCGGTTAATTATGCCAAGTAAATTTCTCTTATTCCTAAGTAAATTTATCAAACAAGGGTTAACGCCTTGAGTTCTTGTTATTTATTCTTACCAAACCCTAAGTACTTTCCCAAGTTAGATAAAGTTTATGGCTTTAATCAATGTTTGCAACCATTAATTATGAATGAAGAATAAATAAACCCTAACAATCCATTATGCATATATCAATCACAATTCCCAATCGCAAAACACCCATCTTTGGGCTCATAACCTTAGGGTGTTTAGCTACTCATGTCAAAGAACAAAAAATAAAAGATTGAAGAATTCATAATAGCTTACTTTTGATTAAAAGAGAAATTAATAATACTTGAATTGATGTTTGAAAGCTCCAAAAACAAAGGAATATTCAATGCTCTAAGTCAAGAGTTAAAGTCTAATAGCTGATACTAAAAAAAACCCTATATTGGAGTATTTATAGGTTTCAAAAACATAAAAATTACAGAATTGCATTTTAGTCCCTGACGGCACAAATTACGGTCTGAAATTCAAATTACGGACCGCAAAAACTTTTACGGTTTGCTTTCCTGCTGAGACTTGGACAAAATCACCATCAATTTTTAGGATCCGTAATTCATTTTACGGTCACTAATCGACTGACCGTAATTCTTCATCTCCAAATCTAGTCTCTCTGCCTCATGACATATCAAATTTTACGTCTTGAATTACGGTCCGTAGTTTGAATTACGGACCATAACAGTTGTCCGTAAAAGATGATGTTCTTTTCTGCACATTCTGTTTACGCTTATCCTTCGTTACACTCCAAGATTACAGACCGTAATGCAAATTACGGCCAGTAATTCTTCACAAATGCAAATTCTGCAACTTTCCAGGTTTTGTCCTTTAAATGCTCATCTACCTGTAAAACACTAAAAACATACTAAAACGACACTGACTTGCTTAAAAACAAGTAAAACTTAAGGTCAAAAAGCATCAAATGTGCCATAATTTCACGGAACATTAACACCCCCAACTTAAAGTCTTTGCTTGTCCTCAAGCAAGTAATATGACAAAAACGACTCAACTAAAGTTAGATACAGCAGAGTACTAATGTCTACAATGATTTTAACTCGAAACTATAGGCATGCATGTTTATCATCAGGAACCACCTCATTTTTCAAAAATCAGAACATGACACATACTAAGGACACTACAATTCACACTGACGTTTCAATCCATGACATAACATTATCAGACGCATCAATGTACACACAAGCGTCGCTTTTTTAGGGAATGCTCATAATTTAATCCTAATGCCCTCACACAGACTAAAGACTGTCCCTCACACATATGTGCAACAAGATAGGGATTAAGGCAAAGAATAAAAGAAACACTCTCACTCACAAAGAAATTCAAGCATCACAAATGCACATACCATAAGCTTGCCCTTATTTTTAATGCTATACACTTTGGACTGTTTGGTTGAGATCACTCTAGGACTTTTATCAGGTTGTAATGTAGGATTCGGGACGGGAATGGTACATATTTGGATATTAGTGACTCGTTCTCTTTGAACACTACACTATTGTTACCTCATTTTGCCTTTTCTTCTCCCTCTTTTTATTCCTTTGCTTTCGGTATGGTTTCATCAACTTATTTCAAACTGCTATCTTTTTTTTTTCCCAATCCCTTTTTGATTTTTCTTTTTCTTTTTTATTTTTTTAAATGTAGTTACACAACTACTTACTCAACCACACCGATTTCTCTACTAAGTAACTCGCAGCACCCCCAACTTGCGCTTTCACACATGTTTCACCCCCAACTCAAGCTTTTAGCCTCATTTCATCAATTTTTAGTGTCAAGGAGGAAACAGGTGCAAACAATGGGATATTTTCAAACAAGGGTATGGGCTAATTACGGCTAGTCAAGAAAAAGGGCTAAAGGCTCAAAAGGGGAGACTAGTGATAATATTCATGGACTGGTAGGATTTTAAGGCAAATTAGCTTCAATATTCACACAAAGAAAGTCTAGGATCATTTCAACAACCAAACTATCCTTAGTAATTAAGCACGACTAACGGTGCAAGTTCTAGATTGCAAATGCGAATACATAAACATATACTAACAACTTACTCACATAATGGCATAAGGATATCAACTTAATACAACATCCCAAGCGATCATTTATCTTACAAAATAACCACATAATCATCATGTCATGAAAATAACCAATCACGTCAATTCGTAGCTACTCCTACACATGCAAAATTTTGAGGGGTTCACCATTTTTAACCAAAGCAACACAAACATGCCGTGAGTTACGAAAGTACTACCATATAAGTCAAAACTACTCTATTATACCTAAACACTACCTAAACATGCCAGGTTCAACATAAAATAAACCCCTTAGGAAAAGAACACATGGCAAAGAAAAGCCGAGGGGATTCCTAAACTCATATATCCATTGCACAAAATATCAAGTACTCCCCACCCCCAACTGAAAAACAATGCATCACCCCTGATGCATCAAATTAAATATAAGTAGGAGTACAAAATACCTGGGCGCCCTAGGCGTTATTCTCATCCCGAGCAGGCTCTGCAGTAGCTGGGTCATCCATCGGGGGATGACTGGACGAACCTAAATCCTGGTGCAACTCACTCAAAGAAATGCGCATCGCTTGTCTCACCTGCTTTTCCTTCTTTCGGCGCAATCTTTGGTCCCACTCTAGTGGGTCCTCCTCTGACGGGTCCATCTCATCCCTTTCATTAGTGTACGGGACTCGTCCCCATCTTCTTCCTCAGAGTCGAGCAAATTTGTAATCAGGATCTCCAAATCCAAGTTAATGTGTGGGGCAGGAACTGGCTCATCTACTCGTTCTTGCGCCTTTAGCGCCTCAAAGTCGGCCTTCAACTTTGCCAATTCATTCCTCAATGATGCCGAACCACCTCCGGGTGAAGCCTTTTCTAAAGCAATAAGTTTCGTCTCGAACCCATCTGATCTGGACTGGAAGACACGTGAGACTGATGATATTCTTCTCTGATTTCCCCCTTTGCCTCTCTTATTTGTTTTGCCACCTGAGGCTTAATCTGAACCATAAACACCCCAATCCACTTCTTTGCCTTTAATGTCCTGAAGCCTATCTCACGATAATTAGCTCTGGAGAAATTTAGAAACTCTGCATCTGAATACGATGCTTGTGGTGGAACAGAAGAAGGAGTGGCACCCGCAGAAGTTGCGGGCACGGCAGCAGGTGGTGGTGGTGGCATAGCAATAGTAACTGTAGCAAAGAACAGGCACTGGAACCGACTTAACAGCAGTGGCAGGGGCATCCGTAGTAGTAGCTGTAGCATCAGTACTAGCAGCTACCGAAATATCCTAATCAGGGGTAGCACCCTCCTCAGTATGGTTCGAACTCAACTCAAACTGAGTCTCGTCGTCATCACCGGGCTGATCTAACCCAGCATCATCCTCACCTCCTTTTTTATTCTTCCTCTAGTCTCCCACGCGAGCTGCTTTGGTAGTATGGTCTCTCTCGGGAATATCTTTTACTAACACTCTCCGACATAATTCTGTGATAAGATACGAAAATACCATGGAGGACTTAGGCTGGTGCGCGCTGCCTCGAATCTCCTCACTGATCAGATGCCCCAGGTTCACAGGATAGCGGGCCATCAATGCAATAACTGTCACTGCCTGATTAGTGGAGAGAATGTTATCAGCCTGAGTCGGGAGCACTCTGTATCTGACTAAGCTCCACCAGAATTTGCCTTCGGTAGTCAGACAATTCTTGAAAATCTGAGCTTTAAAATTTGTTACCCATTTTGAATCACCCTTAGCTATCATGGATGCGACCTACTTCTTCACGGACCTCTCATCCTTTCTCGCTCTTTTATTAAGGAACTTATGTTCATCAGCTGGCTCTACGAAATAATCGCCAAAGTATACCCGGTTGATTGCTTTAGAGGAGATGTCCACCTGGGCATTTGGAACTATGAAAAAGTCAAGCATGTGAACTTCTGGCCAAAGGATACTGGGTTTCTTCATCTGAAATAGGATGGCCCTATAGGAAGAATAAAACTCCCACAATACTCCCACAGCGGATAGGACACACCTGGGCGGTACAGCGTAAAGTCTGCGGTGAGAGGGTATGTAGACCCCTCAACACATATGTTCTTCCAAAATATTCCTTTACGGCCGCACTTTTCGTCGGATCCCAACCGGCGTAAAGTCTTTGGACCACTTTAACGGAGAGTTTGTTTTCCTCCAATATGTAGACCAATTAGCAACCTCATTCCCTGGAATACTTGGGCAAAGATATGTTCTTTCGATTCAAAATATTCCCTTTGCGGTGTCATTGCCTCGGGTTCGGCACCTTTTTTCTTTTACGGATGACTTAACCCGGCATCATATTTGGCAATTCTAGATTTATTTGTGCAAATTGTTGTATAAGATCTTATGTTGGTATGCTTGTATGAATAGGTACAACGGGACCAATGGAGGGTATTTCGAGCGAGTTTTGATTGATTCCGAGGCTTTGCACGTTGATTGAACATGGGAAGGAAGTTCCGGCACTTGAAGGCGAAATCCGACCAGAAGGGGGGTCTCGTACGGCGGCTATGCGTCGCACAGCCCGGCGCACAAAAACCCCATCTCTGAATCTCAGACAGGCCATGCATTGGCCATGCGCCGCACAAGCAACACACAGAGGAGATCATGCGCTGGCCATGCGACGCATAGCCAGCGCACAAGCGGCGTCAGTTGTCCTACTTGGATCGGGATTGGGCCAACTTATCTTATATTTACCCTAGCGTATAAATAGTCATTTTTAACATTAGAAAGGCGGCTTGGACGAATTTTGAGACTTGTGAAACTCTTTCTAGGTTTTATTCCTCTTCTATTATTTTTCTTTACATTGAAACCCTATGTTAATCATGAATTCTTGTTTCCATTCTCGAATCATGTGTAACTAAACACCGTAATTCTGGGGTTGTGGCGTAGCCATGAATATTGACGTTTGACAAGTATTTCAATCTTAGTAGCTTGTTCGTATGCAATTGCCTCTTTACTTCTGTGCTTAATTGCTTGATTGTCTGCGCAACAGTTGAGTTCTAATTACTAATTGATACCCGTGCTTGGGAAAGACGTTGTCAATATGGAGAAGAAGTAACGAGATTGTGATCTGAATATCCCTATAGTTGGGCTAGGATTTGTGACTAGGATAGGAATATACTTAGTTACCGCAATCAATTTCATGCCGTGCTCTTATTGCATTCTTGATAGGTCAATACCATAGGAATATAGGAGGCGAGTTATCTTGAATCGGCGAGTAGTGGTTCGGGAGAATACTACGAGATTAATAATCCGGTTAATTGACAATTGTGAACAAAGTTGCTAAGGTGTGATACTTGAATGACTCAATAGGATTGGTGAACAAACCACGACCCTGGAATACTTCTAAAATCTTGATAAAAGCAATACTCAAATA
This sequence comes from Lycium ferocissimum, assembly GCF_029784015.1. Taxonomy (NCBI): domain Eukaryota; kingdom Viridiplantae; phylum Streptophyta; class Magnoliopsida; order Solanales; family Solanaceae; genus Lycium; species Lycium ferocissimum. The sequence continues at coordinate 33,100,775 of NC_081343.1, read as the reverse complement.
CGTTCTTAGCATAAATTCTGGTTACATTGTTAGTTATTTTTATTACAGCATTAGTTTACAAAACAACCAAAACTTTTATTCTTTACTTGCATAGGTAGTAGCAATAGTTTATTTTCGTGAAAGTATTGGTCATAAGTCTCTGTGGGTTCGACATCCGATTTTATATAATCACTATATTACTTGTACGACCACGTACACTTGCGTGTGCATTTGGACGCAACAAGTTTTTGGCGCCGTTGCCGGGGACTTAGAAATCAATTATTTTTGCCATAATAAATTGTATTGCTTTATTTATCCAAGTATTAACATCTTGATCTTAGCTGCTACTTGATTGCAGGTACTTTACTCGAATGCGAAGGACTGCGAGTCAAAACAATCTTGAGGAATTCGATCCTGAGCCTGAACGTACTTTCAATCGGCGCAGGAGAGATTTGAATTTATTGCAGAACCCGCAGGCTGTAGCAGAGTTACCTGTGGTCATGGCTAATAATCAACCAGCGAAAGTGAGAGAGGTTGCAGTGCCTCGTGTGGCGGATGTCACTTCAAGCATTGTCAAGCCCACCATCGAAGGGCACTTTGAGCTGAAGCATCCTATGATTCAACTACTTCACTCTAGTGGGCAATTCACGGGAATGTCGCACGAGGATCCTCAGCGTCACATCCATACTTTTCTGCAGATTGTCGATACTTTTGCTACTGGAAGGGTCACTAAAGAATATGTGCGGCTGACACTGTTCCCCTTCTCTCTATTGGGGAATGCAAGTAACTGGTTATTAGCAGAGCCCGCCAATTCTATCACTACGTGGGATGACTTGGCGACGAAATTCTTGACAAGGTTCTTTCCACCAGCAAAGACAGCTCGCCTCCGAAGGAGATCATGTCATTCGAGCGAGAAAAATGGAGAAAATTTGTGTCAAGCCTGGGAGAGGTTTAAGGGTCTTCTCAGAGATTGTCCTCACCACAATCAGACGAATAAAGTTCTGGCACACACATTTATTGAGAGTCTGGATGCCCAACATAAGTCATCACTAGACAACTGTTTGCAGGAGGGCAGGCTCTTGATCTAAGCTATGAAGAACTATTCACACTATTGAACAGGTTTACTCAGAGCACTCCAGACTGGCAGGATGATGCAGCTAGCAGTTCAGTTAGGAAGGCACCGGGTGTCTTTGAAGTAGATAATTTTACAACACTATCAGCACAGATTGATGCCATGCGCACTGAAATCAAGAAGTTAACTGCTGCGCAAGCTCAACCACAGGTGCATGCAGTGCAACAAGCTATCGTCTTTTGTGAAGTTTGTGGAGAAGGTCACACCAGTGATGAATGCCCTGCAAATCCCGCATCCATATACTTTGTGGGTAATGCAAGCAAGGGGCAAGGAAACAACAATCAATACGGGAATTCCTACAACCCAAATTGGAGGAATCACCCGAATTTCAGGTGGAGTGACAACCCAGGTAATCAGAAACAGAACTATCAGCCAGCACCTGCTCCTCAAGCACCCACGAACAGTATGGAAGAGATGATGAAAAAGATGATGGGTGATATGCAGAAGATGATGATAGACCAGCAGAAGTTGATAGCAGATAATCAGAATCGCGATTTGGCTGTGCGAAATTTAGAGAGGCAGATGGGACAGATAGCTGGTGCACAAAATACTAGACCACCTGGAGGACTTCCAAGTGATACGGATGTGAATCCCAAGCCTTGTAATGCTGTGACTCTTCGAAATGGGAGAGAACTAGAGGAAGTGGCTCCGAAGAAAACCAGTCGAGTAGAAGCTGAAAAAGAGAAGATTACCGAGGAGATGATTGAAGAAGAGAGGGTAGTCAAGACACCAGTGGCAAAGCAGCCACAGCCCGTGGTTGCAAAGCCACCACCTCCATTCCCTCAACGTCTGGCAAGACAGAAAGAAGAGGCTACTTACAAGAAGTTTCTTGATTTGCTTAAGCAGGTACACGTGAATGTCCCATTGGTTGATATGCTGCAGGGTATTCCAAAGTATGCTAAGTACATCAAAGATATTGTTGCAAACAAAAGCCGATTCACAGAGTATGCCACCGTTGCACTTACTGAGGAGTGCACTTCGCGGATTCAAAACAGGTTGCCCACTAAATTGAAAGATCCCGGAAGTTTCACGATTGAGATTTCTATTGGGAAGCAGGTTGTTGCTCGAGCACTATGTGATCTTGGTGCAAGTATAAATCTGATGCCTTCATCTATCTTCAGAAAGCTAGGTTTGGGAGTGCCCAGACCAACCACTATAGTTCTTCAGCTGGCGGACAGATCGTTAGCAAGACCAGAAGGCATTATTGAAGATGTATTGGTGCAAGTGGGGTCGTTGATAATTCCTGCAGACTTCGTGATTTTGGACTTCGAGCCAGACCCGAAAGTCCCATTTATTTTGGGGCGTCCATTCTTGGCCACAGGGAGAGCACTTATTGATGTAGCTGCCGGGCAGCTCACCATGAGAGTACATGATAAAGTTGAGGTCTTCAATGTATACCAAGCTCTGAAGATGCCTGCAATCTATGAGGAGTTGTCCGCCATTACTGTTCTGAATGATGATACACGAAGGCCACTCATCACTTCTCATGATCCATTGGAGAGAGAGCCTTGGTAGGGGATGATATTTTTGGTGACACGGCGGCATTTGAGATGGTGCAGATTCTGGATATGGCGAGTATTTATATTCGGGCAGGCGAGTTTGAGCCTTTAGACAGAACAATGGGAGTAACTCCGAAGTTATCAATTGAAGAGCCTCCGAAGTTGGAATTGAAGCCCTTGCCCGCCCATCTTAAATATGCATTCTTAGGCGAGGGTGATACCTTGCCAGTGATATTGGCAGCAGAGTTGACCACCGAAGAGGTTAGTATTTGTTTGGAAGTATTGAAGTCTCACAAAAGGGCATTGGGGTGGCAGATATCTGATATTCAGGGAATTAGCCCCGCGCTATGCATGCACAAGATACTCATGGAGGATGATCATAAGCCTAGCGCACAGCATCAACGGAGACTGAATCCGGTGATGAAGGAGGTTGTCAAGAAAGAGGTAATCAAGTGGTTAGATTCAGGCATTATTTTTCCCATTTCGGATAGCAAGTGGGTGAGCCCGGTGCAATGTGTCCCGAAGAAAGGAGGGATGACAGTTGTGACAAATGACAAAAACGAGCTCATTCCTACTAGAACAATCACTGGATGGAGAATTTGCATGGATTATCGCAAGTTGAACGAGGCAACCAGAAAGGATCACTATCCCATTCCCTTCATAGATCAAATGCTAGACAGGTTAGCCGGGCAAGAGTTTTATTATTTTCTAGATGGCTATTCTGGCTACAATCAGATAGCTATTGCTCCGGAGGATCAGGAGAAGACCACGTTTACATGCCCATATGGTACATATGCTTTCAAACGCATGCCATTTGGGTTGTGTAATGCACCCGCGACTTTCCAAAGGTGTATGATGGCTATTTTTTCAGAGATGGTTGAGGACTTCGTAGAAGTGTTCATGGATGATTTTTCGGTATTTGGGAACTCTTTTGAGGTTTGCTTGAAGAATCTAGACCGAGTACTTGCAAGATGTGAAGAGACTAACCTGGTCTTAAATTGGGAAAAATGTCACTTTATGGTCCGAGAAGGCATCGTCCTTGGGCACAAGGTTTCAAAGAGAGGGCTGGAGGTTGATCGTGCTAAAGTGGAGGTCATTGAGAAGCTGCCACCCCCTGTATCAGTCAAGGGTGTGCGCAGTTTCCTCGGGCATGCAGGATTCTATAGACGCTTCATAAAGGATTTTTCGAAGATCTCAAGTCCGATGTGCAGGTTACTTGAAAAGGAGGTGAAATTCCTATTTGATGATGCTTGTATTAAGGCCTTTGAAGGTCTAAAGAAGAGATTGGTAACTGCACCAATAATCATTGCACCTGACTGGAACTTGCCATTCGAGTTGATGTGTGATGCAAGTGACAATGCTGTGGGGGCTGTGTTGGGACAGCGACGAGAGAAAGTTTTTCATTCTATCTACTATGCTAGCAAGATGTTAGACGCTGCCCAAATGAATTACACTGTAACAGAGAAGGAGCTGCTAGCTGTGGTTTATGCGTTTGATAAGTTTCGGTCCTATCTTGTTGGGACACATGTTATTGTCTATACAGACCACGCAGCCATTCGCTACTTGTTCAGCAAGAAGGATGCTAAACCCAGGTTGATTCGGTGGATTCTCCTTTTGCAGGAATTTGATATTGAGATTAAGGATCGTAAGGGAGCTGAGAACCAAGTCGCAGACCACTTGTCTAGATTGGACAACCATAATCATTTTGTGGAGGATGTCCAAATTCGAGAGTCGTTCCCTGATGAGCAGCTATTTGCTATTCCTGCTGCCGAAGTCCCATGGTATGCTGATATTGTGAACTTGATAGTAAGTGGGGTGTACCCCCCAGAAGCCACCTCACAACAGAGAAAGAAGTTGTATCATGACTCCCGATTTTATATATGGGATGAGCCGTATTTATTCAAGCAAGGGACTGATCAGTTAGTGCGGAGATGCATTCCACAGACCGAGGTGAGTCAAGTGTTGGAGAGTTGTCATTCTTCCCCATATGGAGGGCACTTTCAGGGTGATCGTACTGCGGCTAAGGTATTACAATCTGGCTTCTATTGGCCCACTCTTTTCAAAGATGCTCATGCATTTGCTAGAAGTTGCGACAGATGTCAACGAACGGGAAACATCTCTAAGAGGCACGAGATGCCTTTGACAAACATATTGGAGGTAGAGATATTTGACGTCTGGGGCATCGATTTTATGGGTCCCTTCCCACCATCCTTCGGTAACAAGTACATTCTGCTTGCTGTCGACTATGTTTCAAAATGGGTAGAGGCAGTCCCTCTTCCAACCAATGATGCGAAGGTGGTGGTGAATTTTGTGCGAAAGAACATATTCGCAAGGTTTGGAACCCCGCGGGCGATGATTAGTGATGGTGGTGCTCACTTCTGCAACAGTTTGTTGAAGAACCTTCTAGCAAAGTATGGGGTGAAGCATAAAGTCTCTACAGCTTACCACCCACAGACATGCGGACAGGTAGAGGTCTCGAATAGAGAAGTGAAGCAAATCTTAGAGAAGACCGTGAATGCTCAGAGGAAGGACTGGGCAATGAAGTTGGATGACGCCTTGTGGGCGTATCGCACAGCATATAAAACCCCCATCGGAGCGTCTCCTTACAGGTTAGTTTATGGGAAAGCGTGTCATCTGCCGGTTGAATTAGAGCATAAAGCATATTGGGCAATCAAAAAGCTCAATCTTGATATGAATCTAGCGGGAGAGAAGAGATTGCTCCAATTACACGAGCTTGATGAATTCAGACTAGGGGCGTATGAGAATGCAAAGCTATACAAGGAGAAGACTAAGAGATGGCACGACAAGCATATCCAACATCGTGAGTTCGTGCCAGGGCAGCAGGTACTACTCTTTAACTCGAGGTTGAGGTTGTTTTCGGGAAAGCTTAAGTCCCGTTGGTCTGGACCATTTGTGGTGACTAGAATCACACCCCATGGTGCGGTCGAGATACAAACCATGGATGGGGTGCGCAAGTTCTTGGTGAATGGGCAGCGTCTCAAGCGATATTGGGGTGGTGATTTTGACAAAGAGAAGGAGCAAGTGCTCCTTAATGATGAGTAGAAAAGAATCTGCGTCGTGCCGCGACGTTAACTAAGGCGCTTCTCGGGAGGCAACCCGAGTTTGTAATGTAACAATTCAAAATAAAAGAAAAGTACAAAAAGTGTCGTGCCACGACCTTAACTAAGGCGCTGGTTGGGAGGCAACCCAACTTTTGTAGCATATATGTCATGTTTGTTCATGTTGCAGGGCGAAGGGAGGCACGGGAACTCGAAACGAATGCAAAACAGTAAGAATCGAGATCCAGGTTTGTGTGTGTTTTGCCTATGCGTCGCATGGGCATCGCACACCAGGTAAGCAGGCCAAAAATTTGGCTAAGTAAAAGATTCAGAAAGGGGTGTTTTGTGCGCTAGTCATGCGTCGCATAACCAGCGCATGATGTGCACTCAGAGCCAAAAATTGGCTAAGTATAAAGTTCAGAAGGGGGTGTTTCGTGCGCTGATCATGCGTCGCATGATTAGCGCATGAATGGTACTCAGAGCAAAAAAAAAAATTCTAAGTATAAAGTTCAGAAAGGGGGGGGGGGGGGTGTTGTGCGCTGGTCATGCGACGCATGGCCAACGCACGGGTCGACCCGGTTCGATTTCTTTTAAAAGAATAAAACACGGACGACCCCCCAATAACCCCCACTTCTCACAAACTTTCACCCTCTCTCTACAAAACACCCCCACTCGAACCCAAATCCTAAAACCCCTCTCCCAATCCCTTTCAACTCTAAGGAAGGTGGTGTCAATCATCTCACATTACAACACAAGGTAAGATTTCGTGTGCCTTCACTCATGGAAACCCCTTTCCCTTTTTCCCCTTTGTGTTGGTATGGAAGATTGATAAACCATGGTTTATGGGGTTGGGCGAATTGGGGTGAGGGTTTGGTATTGTTGTGTTGGTAATGGGTGTTGGATGCAAGAACAATGATTCCCAAAAATAAGGGAGGGTTTTATAATCCTCCATTGTTGCAAAACTCCAAGGGATAGTCCTATGCCCACAAGTTGTTTGATAAAATTCCTCAATCAAGTTTCTTGTGATTTTTGTGAAGTCTTGAGTAGCAAATAAACTTGAAACAACATTCAAAACCATGGGGCATTGCCGTGAACACCCATAGGTCCTCCAACATGATTTTCCTTGTTTTGTAGGGTAGGTTTCATTAATTTTGTTCACTTTAGTCTCTAGATTAGTTAACTTCTTTGTTTCATTTTTTTTTTGCACCATAGTTTGTAGTAAGTGTGGGGTGTTTCACGACCCCACACTTGGGCTTAACTTGCAGACGATTAAGTGAAGCGTTAGTGTGCAATAAGTGTGGGGTCGTTTCACGACCCCACTTGGGCTAAATTTGCTAATCACGTTGGATGGTTGTGTTGTGTATCTCTACAGGTACAATGGTGACCAAGGGAAAAGGTAAAGTTGACGAGTCAGGCCCCTCACAAGGTTCCAAGAGGAGTAGAGGGGGCAAGCACACCGCTACTAAGAAAGGGGCAACAACTCGTAGTGGCAAGCAACCAGTGGTCCCTATCCCTCGGGCTTCTTCCCAGAGGCCGCGGCCCACCTTCCACGGGACTGGTTTGGCAGAAGAATGGTACAAAGAGTTCCCTCTGGCTGATGGATATGTGCATGAACGGGCTGTCAATAAGGTAGCATTGAAGAAAAATTTCAGGGGAATTTACAATGAAATAATCGGAATGGGCTGGAGCTCGGTATTTGATAACCCAGGGCCGGTAAACATTGACATGGTTCTGGAGCTTTACTCCAACATCATTTTGGCAAGATCAGAGGGTGGCGAGCCTCATCATTCGGTGAAATTGAGAGATGAATGGGTGCCGTTGACAGCCTCCACTTTGTGTGCACAATTGGGAGTTCCCGACCATCCCGTGGAGCCATTGCTTGAGTTCATCAAAAGGCCTGACTATAAGGCCATTCGAAAAACCTTATGTGGGCCTGATTCCAAGGCCAAGTGGGCAAGATACAGAGAGGACCCTAGGAAGCACAAGACTATGCTAATGGGTGATTTTATGAAGGAGGCACGAGTGTGGCTAAAACTGCTCAACTACCGCATTATGCCACTTGACCACTTCACTACCGTGTTGAAAGAGAGAGTGGCCATCGTGTACTTCTTCTTGACGGGGCAACCTGTCAACCTTGGATACTGGATGCTTCAGGATATGATCCGCATCAGAGAGGGCAAATCCCTTAAGCTTAGCTTCGGTAACACACTTACAGCATACCTGAGGAGGTTGGTCCCGCATTTGGAGAGTAAGTATGACAGGGTGCTTGAGTGCCCGGATAATATGATTGACATCTCTAATGTCAAGTCCCCTGATCAGAGCACTAAGCTTAACTTGACTCCAGCCCAAGAAAGATCGGCTCAGTCTACTGTATTGGCACAGATCTACAAGATTGCGATGATAGCAAGTGAGCAATTTGAGTTAGACCTCTCCAGTGTGTTTGCGGAGTGTCCTCACACCACCCACTCACGGATTCTAGTTGGAGAGGAGGGCAAGTTGCCCGCTGATGAGGACTTGTGCTCCGCTGACCTCATAGCAGCCGAGATGGAGGAAGGTAGTGAAGAAGAATCTCAAGCACAAGATGCTGACGATGAGGAGGAAGAAGATGCCGAGCCGTCTGATGGCGAGGCTGAGTCTGATGAGGATGACGACTAGGCCCTAGGGGGCCACAGGGAGTATTTCTTGCCTTTGGTTTTTAAATTTTTCATTCTATATGCTTCGAGGGCAAAGCATGATTTAAGTGTGGGGTGGGAAATACGTCCCTTGTAACAACATTTTGAGGTTAAGGATGGTGATCAAGTGCCATAGGTTTCTTTTTGGTAGTTTTTTTTATTTTTTTTTAATTTTTGTGTTAGCCTTAGAGTCGAAAAAAAAATGTGTGTTTTGAGTCGTTTTAGATTTTCTCTGTAGCTTCTTGAGTCCCTCATTAGTGGCACACACCATCCACCCCCTTAGGTTTTCTTATGGCCTCGGTTCTTTCCTAAGGGGGGACCTTTGAACCGGGTTAGATTTTTTTTTTTTTTAGTTTTGGTAAATAGAGTCGTAGGAGTCAAGCCTGTTAGACCACTCGAATGCTAGGTGCTCAGGTGAGGTGGAATGTGAAAACTATGAGCTGTTCTTGATGACTTTTTAAAAGCATGCATGAAAAGAAGAAACCTCTCTTGAAACACTTTTGTAGTGAATTGCATTGACTCATATATGACCCACTTGGCATAATTTGTGATAGTTGCTTGATTAGAGAGTTGTATGAATCTGTCTTGTATTGATTATGTGTTGTGTGTGATGTGAGGAAACTCTTGTATGATCCATGCTTGACAGTGATGACTAGAACTTGCCTGGTGTGTTCGTGAAGTGAAATGGAGTGAGAAGTTTAGGAAGTGATCTAGGCATTTCTTTGTTAGCCAAATTTTGAAACGTCGCTTGCCTACCCTTTGTGTATATATATCCCTAGTCAACCCCGTTGAGCCTTTAGCTTTTCTTTTGACAACAGCCAATTAGCCTACCCCCGTTGTTCTTATTGACCAATTTTTGATCCTTGTTTACTCCTTAGGCACTTTTAATAGCGAATTGTGGAATTGGAGTTGGGACGCGAAACTAAGGGAGGATTCATTGAATGAAGTTGAAAGGAAGGCTATTGGTGCGCTTGAGTGTTTTGAATGCTAGTAGTGGGAAGTATGGGTGCCCAAAATAAAAAAAACACAGAGCTGAAAACAGAAAATAGAAAATAGAAACTGTCCAGTTAGTGATTTGTTTTCTTAATATTGTGTCCCACTAGCTAGTCGAAAATAGGATGGCGCTTAAAGTTGAGAAAATAAATGATTGATTGAAGGGATAGAATTGGTAGCGTGTGGTTGAAATTCATGGTTGATGAAGGAGGGTGCTAAATAAACTATGTTGTGAGGTATTAAAAGTGCTTAGGGAGGTTAGTCACTATTTTCCAAAATATATCCTACCCGTCCCTTAGCCTACGTTACAACCATACAAGTCCTAAGTGATCCTAAACTCATCTCACTCTAATTTGTGGAGCGGTTACACTACGGGCAAGCTTATGGTTCGTCATGTTTGAGCAGTGGATATTCTTTGTGAGAGTGAGCGATCTTGTGTGCAACTTATGTCCATTGAAATATGTTGTCAACTTTGTTTGAAATATGGACTACTTTCTTTTGGGTGAGGACACATAATTGATAGGAGATGGGTGAAGTACTCCCACTCGGTCAAGTAGCAGACTCTTTGTGTTTTGAGTGGTGTCTGGAGTCATATGCATGTTTTTGAACATATCATTTCTTGAGAGGTTTGGTTGCTAATATTTGGAAGCGTAAGAAAATGTTGTTTTGAAGCAGTTGGCATGCCTTTTGAGAGAAGTGGCTCAATGTGTATGTTTTAATGCAATTGCGAAACTTTCATATCCACCGAATCCTGATGTAGACCTGTTTGAATGGCATGGCTGAGTAAAGTACTAGGGAATGTATGATAATTGGTTGCTCGAGGGCGAGCAAAGTCTAAGTGGGGGGTGTTGATATTTGGCACAAATATCTGATTTAGTGTCATTTGCATTTCACTTCTTAGTACTTTAATCGCAGTTTTGAATGCAAATTGTTGTATAGGAGCTTATTTTGGTATGCTTGTATGAATAGGTACAACAAGGACCAATGGAGGGTATTCTGAGCAGTTTTTGATTGATTCCGAGGCTTTGCACGTTGATTGAATGTTGGGAAGGAAGTTCCAGCACTTGAAGGCAGAATCCGACCACTGAAGGGTCTCGTACGGCGGCCATGCGTCGCACGGCCAACGCACCAAAAACCCCATCTCTGAATCTCAGACAGGCCATGCATTGGCCATGCGCCGCACAAGCAACACACAGAGGAGATCATGCGCTGGCCATGCGACGCATAGCCAGCGCACAAGCGGCGTCAGTTGTCCTACTTGGATCGGGATTGGGCCAACTTATCTTATATTTACCCTAGCGTATAAATAGTCATTTTTAACATTAGAAAGACGGCTTGGATGAATTTTGAGACTTGTGAAACTCTTTCTAGGTTTTATTCCTCTTCTATTATTTTTCTTTACATTGAAACCCTATGTTAATCATGAATTCTTGCTTCCATTCTCGAATCATGTGTAACTAAACACCGTAATTCTGGGGTTGTGGCTTAGCCATGAATATTGACGTTTGACAAGTATTTCAATCTTAGTAGCTTGTTCGTATGCAATTGCCTCTTTACTTCTGTGCTTAATTGCTTGATTGTCTGCGCAACAGTTGAGTTCTATTTACTAATTGATACCCGTGCTTGGGAAAGACGTTGTCAATATGGAGAAGAAGTAATGAGATTGTGATCTGAATATCCCTATAGTTGGGCTAGGATTTGTGACTAGGATAGGAATATACTTAGTTACCGCAATCAATTTCATGCCGTGCTCTTATTGCATTCTTGATAGGTCAATACCATAGGAATATAGGAGGCGAGTTATCTTGAATCGGCGAGTAGTGGTTCGGGAGAATACTACGAGATTAATAATCCGGTTAATTGACAATTGTGAACAAAGTTGCTAAGGTGTGATACTTGAATGACTCAATAGGATTGGTGAACAGACCACGACCCTGGAATACTTCTAAAATCTTGATAAAAGCAGTATTCAAATACGTTCTTAGCATAAATTCTGGTTACATTGTTAGTTATTTTTATTACAGCATTAGTTTACAAAACAACCAAAACTTTTATTCTTTACTTGCATAGGTAGTAGCAATAGTTTATTTTCGTGAAAGACATATTTACACGTACTCATGCATTTGGGCATATGAGAATCATGCAATTTATGCTCGAAGTTCCAGCTATTTTAATTCGTAAAAAGATGCACTTATTAGATACAAGTAAACAAACTAAGTTAGAAAATGTTTTTGGATTTTTTTTTCTATAACGTGACGTAATCCAAATTTGAATTACGAATTCCGTAATTTTCAATTGAAACGCCCTCACACCACCCATTATATGGGTTTACTTAGATTTCTCAAAACTCATAGCTATGAACAATTGGGTTACAATCCAACCATAACACTAATCCCCATTGATAAACATCATTAACCATGAAATTTCTCACTAAAACCCTTGTTTACTCAACACCCACAATAAAATTGCAACCATACGAGCAAAGTAAGGATTAAAGTGTCAGCATACCTGTGCTTTGATGAAATTAGAATAGATCCTTGGAGAAAATTTAGTGAAAACCACAAGCAACACAAATTTTTGAGCCTCGGGATGGCTTTTGAGTGAACAAGGATGGGTGTGATGAAAGTGGAGTTGGATGATAGGGTATTATGGAAATTTAAAGTGGGATTTTAGTGGGAATGGGACATGGGATCGTGGGTTGAAGGTTGTAAGAGGTGGAGTTGGTGTTTGAAATGGTGGGAATGAGGAAAGGCGCGTAGGTTTTTTCTATTTTAACCCTTTGCTCGATCGGATATTTAGTGCCCTTAAATTTTTTCTGCATTTAATTATGGACCGTAATTGGAATTATGGTCCCTATTTTATATGAAACTATTAAGGAGGTCACTGTGTTGTGTCATCAAAAATTACGTTTTTGGTTACGGACCGTAATTCCAATTACAGTTCATAATTCTTGGGCATAATTCTCCATTTTACAACACAGTGTTCACTGTTTTGAGGCATGGAAAATTACATGTTGTGTTACGACCCGTAATTGAAATTACGGTCCATAATCACTTGGCGTAATTTTTCATGTATTAGAACAGTGAGTCTGATGATTTTCTTACCTGTTATCGCCCATGTTTTCTGCATTTTCATCCTCCACTAAAGTAACCGTTACCCTATATACACACTATCTAAGTTACAAAAATTCAAAAACAACAAAAATTAAACATGGGTTGCCTCCCAAGAAGCGCTTGATTTAACGTCGCAGCATGACGGTGTCACCAATTTACTCCTGGTCAGCATTCGTTCCCAGATGCTTCAACTTATACCGATCAACCTGTTATATCCCGTATTTTTGGAACAACGTGACAACATGAGTGAACTACGATAAGTTAGGGACAAGACTATCCCGAGAGATGAAGTAGAGACTTTTCCATGTTTTAAAGGCTTAAGTTGCGTATGATTTTATTGGCATGGAAATGTTAAGGAAACATTTGGGGTCAAATTCCATTTTTGGAAAGTATTCTATTTTTGGAAAGTGTATTATTATGTGAAAAACAAAGAAAAAAAGAAAAAGAAAAACAAGGACCATGTGGCCGGCCACATGGATGTGGGCCAAGGCCACATGGATGGCTAATACTTGTAAATAAAAGATGACTCAAGGGATCATTTTCATCATCTTCATCACTTAGAATTTTCAAGAAACTTGGAGAGAAACAACCAAGCTCCATTCGGCCAACACCACCAAAAATTGAAGACCAAAAATCCATTCCAAAAAAAATAATTTTTCTAGCAATTCCAACCATTGAAGGGTCCTCTTTAACGTGAAACAATTGTTGGAGCAAACAAACCCCTTATTCTTGCAAGAACAAGCCATAGCCAAGTGAAGGAGAGAGTGACGAAGGTAAGGTTTAATCTTCCTTTTTATATGTTATGGATGGTCTATGTGTGTTGTAGCATGTAGAAATGAATGAAATCCATGAAATTATGATTGTTGGAGCTTGGCCGTGGATGTTGGATTGTGGCCGTGAGCATGCTAAGTTGTATAGGAGTGAAGAATTAATTGTATCTAGTATGTTTGTGTGTTGTTGTAGTGTGTAGAAATGGGATGAAAATTATGGAATTTGGAATGTGATGTTGTGGCCGTATATAGGGTGTTGGAACCGTGTGTATATGTAATGTGTATGTCAAGAATGAATTAATTTTATTTAGCGTGTTGGTTGTCGTTGTTGTGTAGATTCTATGTTGATAATGGAAGTGTTATGGTTCAAGTTGAAGTTGTAATGGTTGTGGGCTGATTTGGAAGTTAATGTAATTCTTATGTGGATTTTATATTTATGGTAATGACATTGTTAAGTTGTAGATTGTTGGTGTAGTTCATGAGTTCTAGGACAAAGAAATGTGTTAGAGTTGTTATGTTGAGTTGGGGAGAGATTTCGGGTAAGGTGGAAGTGGGGTTGGTTTGTTTGGAAAATTGTGTGAATTGTTTAAAGCGTTCTTGAATATTGTTTGAATGGTTTTGGACTAGTGATCGAATGTATAAACGTTGATATTGGTTGGAATGTAAGTAGTTAAAGTGAGTATATTGGAATATTGTGAATGTTGTTGAACTATGTAGAAAGAGTGTTTAATGTTAGAATGCGTTTTGAATTGATTATTAATGTTGCTAGTTTGGTTGTTGGTGTTGTTGTTGATGAATTTGGCCGAGTTGAAATCTCGGGGTTGGTGTATTTACAGGGGAAATGCTGCCCAAATTTCTGTAGAATTTGGCGGTTGTTTGGAGTCGAGTTCCTAAGTGCCTTGAGCTAACGTTTGATATTTAATGACGTATTGTAGATTTTGGGAAGTCCACGACGTGATTCTGGAGTAGCTTGGAGAGCGAACGAGGTATGTAAAGCTCACCCTTTCCTTCTTTGGCATGTCCTAGACGTAAGGTGAATATCATACGAGCCTCGGGGAACTCCACTCTTAAGATCCGAGCTTATATTCCTTTCTCCTTTGCTTCTTAAAGTTAATTCTCCTATTGTAGACAATCCAAAGTTCTTATGTTTTGGTATGAATGAATTTTAAATGTTTTATAAAGAATTGTGTCCTTAAAGGGTTTCGTAACTACGAACTCCCGTAACTTTCGTAGACGAGCTTGGATCGCCCCGAAACCTTCATAGGTGATTCCATAAGGTATAATGATATTCCTCAACTTTCATAGGCGGGCTCGGGCGGGGTTGATACTCGTCCGTGGGCCCTTGAGACTTTCTTTGTATAGTTTTAACGTTTTTGTAAAGAACTTAGCATGTTTGTTATCTTAACCCCCGAATATGATTACTTACGTATTTACCGAGTCTAAAATGAGGATTGATACGCTTATGATTCCGATATGTAGTTATGATTTTCAAAGTCCGGTTTGATATATTCCCGAGTGACATTCGGAAGAAAATTTGATTGGACTATGATCCTAATTTGTAAATAATGGTTCGTTCTGGTTAAATTATTAAGTCTTTGTAAATGTTTATGTTGCATATGGTTTATAAATGTTTTACATTGCATATGATTCCTACGATTCTGCTCGTGCACATTATTGTTAATTCCTTCGCCGAGTCCCGGGCTGGTATTTATCGTGCGTATTTATTATATTCCGAAGTATGATGAGTTTTCCGAAGTATGATGAGTTCTGAAATATGATATGATTCTGAAATATGATATGATACGGAGGATGTGTTCGGAGATATGCAAAACTTCCGAAGTATGATGAGTTGTAGCGCCCAAGGCAGGAGGGGCGACCACGTTCCGTCCGCCGGGTCCCATTGTGGACCGCATATGATATATGTGTTTGACATGCATGATTTATGTTCGCAGAATAAGCATTCGACATTTTGATTATTATATACGCTTTCGTACTTCGCATATGATTTCCGATAATTGAGACGCACGATGACTTTATTTACCGAGTCCCTCACTAGTAGGGCGGCACGGTATATATGTACGACGATACGATGATCTGATTATGATATGATTTGGCTTACCGACATATGTATATGCTTGACAAGTGTTTAAAAAGGCAAGTTATGTTTTTTCCGGTTTCTGTACTTGTTTCTGTAATCCTCATTCCGGTTTTGATTCTGTTTAATGTATTTCCTTCTTTACATACTCAGTACATATTCCGTACTGACCCCCTTCTTCGGGGCTGCGTTTCATCTTCGCGTGTCACGGAGTACTCGCTTGGCGAGCGTCGGCTTAGGACTCCTATTCGGCTAGTTTGGAGAGCTCCTTTGTCCGAGCCCACATTTGGGGTGTATTCTTTCGTTATGTATATATTTGCGTATGCTTATTGCAGGTACGGCGGGGCCCTGTCCCGTCATATGATTCTGCTATGACTCTTAGAGGCCTGTAGACATGTACGTGGGTTGTGGGTAGCACTGTTTAGTTATGTTTGTGTTCTGTACATTCCCAGATTATATGTTTGATATATATTTATCGGTATGTATATGCGTCACTGTGTTTGTTTTATATATAGATATAAGTTCCTAGTAAGTTGCTATGAGCGGGTTATGATTAGAAAAAGGGTACGAGTGCCCAGCTCGGGCACTAGTCACAACCTACGGGGTTAGGTCGTGACACAACCATTCTATCCCCATTGATGCAACCATAGCAATGCTTCACTCTCTGCCCGTTCACCTTAAATGCCTGAGTTCCATCTCCGAACTTCAATTCAATTTCCCCATGGGGTGAAAAACTTACCACCTCAAAAGGACCGGGCCACCTTGATTTTAACTTGTCCGGTAGCAGATTCAATCTAGAATTAAACAGCAGGACAAGATCACCCTTGTAGAATTCTCGCTTCTGGATTTTCTTATCATGATACTGCTTTATCCTCTCTTTATACAATGCTGCACTCTCATAGTCCTGATAGCGGAACTCGTCCATCTCATTGAGTTGAAACAACTTGAGTTTGGTTGCTTCTTCCCAATCCATATTCAATTTTTTCAAGGCCCACATGGCCTTATGTTCAAGTTCAATTCGCAGGTGACAAGCTTTGCCAAAAATTAGCTTGAAAGGCAAAGTCCCAGTCGAAGTCTTGAAAGCAGTCCCGTAAGCCCATAGAGCATCATCAAGCGTTCGACCCAATCTGTTCTGTTTGCATTCACTGTTTTAGCTAAAATACTCTTGATCTCCCGATTGGAGACTTCAACTTTCCCACTTGTCTGAGGATGATAAGGGGTTGCCACCCTATGTTTGACGCCATACTTCTCCATCAATCCCGCAAAGGCTCTATTGAGAAGTGAGAACCACCGTCACTGATTATAGCCCTCAGGGTGCCAAATCGAGTAAATATGTTTTTCTTTAGGAACCCCATGACACTCTTGGCTTCATTATTAGGTAAAGCCACCGCTTCTACCCATTTCAACACATAATCCACAACAACCAAGATATACTTCATTCCACAAGAGCTCACAAAGGGCCCCATAAAATCAATACCCCAGACATCGAACACCTCCACTTCCATTACAAAGTTCATAGGCATCTCTTGCCTCCTACCTATACTCCCTTGTCTCTGACACTGATCACAAGACCGCACCAACAGATTCGCATCATGAAAGAGAGTGGGCCAGTAGTAACCGCATTCAAGAACTTTAGCAGCAGTCTGGTTACCACTATGATGACCCCCAACCGGAGAGTCGTGGCATGCCTTTAGAATCACCATCACTTTACTCTCGGGAACACAACGCCGAATGATGTTATCAGCGCGTGTTCTGAACAAGTATGGCTCGTCCTAATAGTATTGACAAGAATCCCGCAAGAACTTCTTCTTTTGGTATGACTTGATCTCCTCTGGAATTATGCCGGTTACTAAGTAGTTGACAATGTCTGCATACCATTGTGCCACCTCCATTAACACCGCCAACACCCGCTCATCTGAAAATGCATCATCAATATCTATCTCATCTGAAGGTCTCCCGGCTTTTTCAAGCCGAGAGAGATGGTCTGCAACTTGATTCTCAGTTCCCTTGTGGTCTTTCACCTCGAAATTGAATTTTTGCAATAACAACACCCATCGAATCAATCATGGCTTAGCTTCCTTCTTTGCCATTAGGTACCTCAATGCAGCATGATCTGTGTATACCACAATTTTGGACCCCAACAGATAGGCTCAGAATTTTTCAAAAGCAAAGACCATAGCAAGCAGCTCTTGCTTAGCCACTGTGTAATTCATCTTAGCTGCATTCAATATTATGCTGGCATAATATATAGGGTGCATGATTTTATTATGTCTCTGACCAAGCACAGCACCTATAGCAAAATCGCTCGCATCACACATCAACTCGAATGGCAGAGACCAGTTTGGAGAAACAATAATAGGAGCTGTGGTCAAACGCTCCGTCAGTTCATCGAATGCCTTTCGGCACTTCTCATCAAAATTTGAACTTAGCCTTTTTTTCAAGAAGCTTACACATTGGGTTGGTAATTTTTGAGAAATCCTTGATGAAACGCCTATAGAAACCAGCATGTCCTAAGAAACTCCGGACACTCTTAACTGAGATAGGTGAAGGAAGCTTTGAAATCACATCAATCTTCGCCTGATCAACCTCAATCCCCTTTTCAGAGATTTTATGCCTAAGGACGATCCCTTCTCATTCACCATGAGGGCACTTCTCCCCGATTCGACACAGATTAGTCTCCTCACGTGTTTAAGCACTCGACCCGTATAGTCAAGACAGTCTTCAAAAGAATCACCAACAATCGAGAAGTCATCCATAAAGACCTCAAGAAATTCTTCTACTATATCAGAAAATATCGACATCATACACCGCTGAAACGTAGCCGGTGCATTGCAGAGACCGAAGGGCATCCTGCTGAAAGCGAATGTCCTATAAGGAAAAGTAAATGTCATCTTTTCCTGGTCCTCAAGGGCGATGTTGATTCGATTGTAGCCCGAATAACGTCAAGGAAGCAATAGTAAGACCGCCCCGCTAGCTAATCAAGCATCTGATCAATAAAAGGCATAGGGAAGTGATCCTTGCAAGTAGCAGTGTTAAGCTTGCGATAGTCCATGCAAACTCTCCAACCCGTCGCAGTCCTTATTGAAATCAGCTCATACTTTGCATTGGGCAACACAGTGTTGCCCTTTTTTTTCGAAACACATTGAACTGGGCTCACCCATTTGCTGTCAGCAATAGGGTAAACCACTCCAGCCCCTAACCACTTGATGATTTCATTCTTGATGACTTCTTGCATATTTTCATTTAGTATCCTTTGATATTCCACCCTCGGCTTGCTATCCTCCTCTAACTGGATTTTATGCTCACAGATCCTAAAGAAATCCCCCGAATGTCAGCTATGGTCCAACCAATAACACGCCTATACTCTCGCAAATTTTCACCAGCCTCTCAATCTGCTCCTCATTCAGTAATGCTGAAACAATCACTAGTAACGTATTATTTGGACGAAGGAACTCATACTTCAAATATGATGGGAGTTGCTTAAGCTCAAGCTTTGGTGGCTTAACGATAGAAGGCTTTACCGGAGGAGTTGTTCTATTTTTCAGATGAAGAGTAAGATTCTTTGGGTGGTACAAATATGAGCCCAACCCAACAAGTGAATTAACCGTCTCCACATACCCCTCCATACCTTCAGCATCAAAATTTACATGAATCGCAGCAAAAGCTTCTCCCAAACTTTCCTCTTCCATCTGGAATTCCACAGCTTCATTAACCACATCAAAAGAATCAATCACCAAAATGCTCTCATAAGCACTTGGTAACTTCATCCCCTTACTTGCCTAAAAAGTCATTGACTCAGAATTTTATTTCATTCTTTTCTGAATCCATTACAGCTCTTCCCGTAACAAGAAAAGGTCTCCCCAGAATAATAGGAATGTCCTGATCAACAGCACAGTCAAGAATCATAAAATCAATGGGCAACATAAATTTACCAACCCGCAAAAGAACATCATCGACCATGCCAACCGGTCGCTTAATAGATCTATCATCCAGCTGTAATCTCATAGTAGTCGGCCTTGGCATCCCCAAACCTGATTGCTTGTAGATAGCAACTGGAATCAAATTTATACTCTCCCCATTATCACACAGAGCACGAGCAAAATCAAGGTACCCAACAGAACAAAGAATGGTGAACGTCCTAGGATCTCCCTTTTTTCTGGACGCTAATTGTTCAAATAACGGAACTCACAGTGTGAGTCAAACTCACGATTTCTTGTTGCACAATTTTCTTCTTGGTCAACAGGTCTTTCAAGTACTTAGCAAAACCGAGCATCTCCTTGATAGCATCCAAAAATGGAAAGTTCAGAGATAGCTGCTTCAGCTGATGATAAAATTTCTCGAACTTAGCATCTTCCTTCTTCTTCACCATCCTTTGAGGAAAGGGAGGCTTAGATTTGAAAAACTGAGTCAAAGGGCGGAGAGCCCCTTTTACAGTCTGCTTGCTTTTATCATCAGCCACCTTCGAACTTTCTGGAATATCAACAACCTTTTCTTCACGAGGAACCTCATCAATAATAATTGGTGCATCAGACTGCACCTCTTCCTCTTCATGAATTGGCTCGAGATCAATACCCTTCTTTTCAGCACTTTGGAGTATTTTACCACTCCGAGTACTAATAGCAAACACACAGTCAACACCGCCTCCCCCATTCTTCGGATTCAGAATAGTGTCACTAGGAAGTCCTCCATTTTTAGGAGGGTGCTGCTCTCTAGAAATATCTCACATTTGTGACTCAATTTTTTGAATAGCCACTGTATGAGATCCCACTGTCTCTGTTAGCCTGGCTAACGTCTTTTTAGACTTGGTTTGATTTTCCAGAACTTTCTCAAGCATTGCCTCAACCCTCGAACTACCTTGATCGTTTGACTGCCCTTTTGGTGGAATATATGGATTAGAACTTTTATTTTCAAAATTATTGTTGTTGTTGTTGTAGTTCCATTAGTTCGCACCACCATAATTATTATTGTAGTTTCCCTGGCTGTTGTTGTAAGTACCTTGTCCCTGCTGAGGTCTCCATTGATTTGATTCTGGTAACCCCATTAGTAATTTTACCTCTGATAACCCCCTTGAGAGTTGTTCACATAGTTAGCATCTTCAACCTGCATAGGAGGTCCCTCATGATATGGACCCTCTTGGACTTGGTACATCGCCTTCGGTATACCGGAGGCATCTTCACAAATATTTTCCTTCTTGATCTGGTACTCATCAAACTTCTTGGTCAGCAAAGAGATATTTGTTGCAAGTTGAGCCAATGTCTACTGAGTGTCCTGATTCTCCTTCACCATATTCTGGATCATAGCATTCTCGTAGGGTACAATATCAGTATTGTTCGAGTGCCAAGCTTGATTGTGCGTAGTCAATCTGTTAAGTATGTTGGTAACTTGAGTGTAAGATTTATCCATAAAACAACCATCAGCTGCATTGTTCGTAATTGACTGTGTTATAGGATCCAGCCCTCGGTAGAACTTCTCCATTAATATGTTCCTCCGGTCGCTGCTTGAATTCATAGATTTTGTCACGGATCTCAGCCTGCTTTCTAGGAGTTACCATTTGTTATATCCCGTATTTTGTACATTGGAATATTTTAAGCTAGTTGCGATAAGTTAAGGACAAGGCTATTTTCCGATTTTGTTTAATGCACAAGTCGCTTATGAATTTTATTGGATGGAAATATTAAGAAAAATTAGAGGCTAGAAGTTGAAAAAAATATTTCATGAAAAGCCACAAAGGCCGTGTGGCTTATGTGGGCTCCCACCCATGCTGGCTAATTTTGATTGCCTCAAGCCATAAGAGGGGCATGTGTCCACCTTGTATTTGCAGATGCTATATATATATATATATATATATAGATAAGTGATGACAAAGCAAGACATATTCATCATTTCACAACTCTAGAAACTTGGAGAAGAGAAGAGAGAAACTTTCGGCCAAGGCTAGCCGAATTTGGTGTCCAAAAATCTTGATCAAAAAATAATTTTCTTCTAGTATTCCAACCAATTGGAAGGTCCCTAATAACGTGGAGTAGTTGTTGGAGCAATCAAAATATCCATTTTTGCAACTTACAAACCCTAGCCAAGTTGAGAAGTTAAGGAGTAAAGGTAAGGTTTAATCTCCCTTTTCATGTGTCATGGATGGTTTGTTCATGTTTTAGTGTGTAGAAATGAATGAAATTTATGGAACCATGTATGTTGATGTGAGGCCGTGTAGGAGGCTGCTTTGTGTAGAAAGAATGAACAAATTTTATTTAGTATTTTTAGTTGTTGTTGTTGTGGATTCTATGATGCAAATGAAGGTTTAATGGTTCAAGTTGGAGTTGTAATTGTTTGTGGGCTGTTGTAGAAGCTAATATGATATTAATATCATTTCTTACATTTGTGTGAATAATGTTGTTAACATGTAATTGTCGGCATAGTTCAAGAATTTGGAAGCGAGGAATGCGTTGTTGTTATTCTTATTGAGTTTGGAAGATTGCGGGTGGTGTTGTATGTGGTTGGTTTGAATGTAAATGAAGTGCCGTTGAATTATGCGGAAGGGAGTTACTAATGTTAGAATACGTTTTGAATTAATTGTTGATGTTGTTAATATGGTTACTGGTATTGTTGGTGATGATTTGGCTGAGTTGAATTCTCGGGGTTTGTTGAATTTATAAAGGAAATGCTGCCCGAATTTCTATAAATAAAGTGCTAGCTTAGGATTGGATTCTTAAGTATTTATAGCTAACGTTTGGTAGCTACTGACGTTGTTGTAGCTCTTGGGAAGCCCGAGACTTAAGTTCGGATTAGCTTAGGAAGCGGACAAGGTATGTAAAGCCTATCCTTT
>NC_081343.1:33011812-33078543 GCF_029784015.1 Lycium ferocissimum | reverse complement strand
AGTACGGACACTTTCGTTGTGTATATATACGTCTACTCAGGGGTACGGCGGGGCCCTGTCCCGTCATATGATACTGTCGCTACTCTTAGAGGTCTGTAGACATATGTATGGGTTGTGAGAAGTTATTGTTCGGTTGTGTCTGTGTGATTTGTGTTTGGGACGTTCCCCTATGTTATGACAGCCCTGCCGGCTTATGTATGATATTATCTGTTGAAAATTGTGACTGGGATATGTATATATATATGTGATAGCTTTGGGGCGATGTCTTGCCTTTCTGTATGTATAAGTTCTTAACAGGTTAGTTGTGGACTGATTATAGTTGACAGGTGTGTACGAGTGTCCAGCTCGGGCACTAGTCACGGCCTACGGGGCTGGGTCGTGACACCATTTCTTGAGAAAGACTGTCTCCATCCCTGCCCATGTAGTAATAGAATTTCGGGAAACCTTCTCGAACCATGTTCTTGCTTCTCCAGCTAAGGAATATTTGAAAAGCCTAAGCTGAATAGCATCTTGTGACACATTGTTTTGGATACAATGAGCACATACATCCACAAAGTTCTGCAAATGTCGTTGAGGATCATTCTCGGTAGAGTTTCGAAAGTAGCCCTCAAGCTTCAACAACCGGTAGAGAGAGGAGTCAATTTTGCAACTAGAAGCTTCAACCCGAGGATGAACAATAACAGATGCATAGTGCTCCTCAGCAATAAGATTAGCGAAGGCATTCTCTTCATCCGTTTCATTCGCGGGATCATTCAATTGACCACCCTGGTTACCAGTTGCTTCACGTTGGTTTCGCTGATTCTTATTCATGTTCACCTTGTTCACGAGGAATAGCAAACAAGGTGTGATGGAATAAGCAAAAGGCTTCAATCAAAGCAAACACTATTTAGTAATTTCAAAACCGTATTCCCCGGTAACGACGCCAAAATTTGATACGCTCAAATTACACCTTTTATTAGCATAAAGCGGATGATATCAAATATAGTAACCCAACAAGGTTGGGGTCGAATCCCACAGGGAATATGGTGTGAAAAGGTTACTAAAATCGTAGAATGCTTTGTTTAGGTCTATTGTCTTACTCCGATAATTTTGTAGAAAGTTGGCTGTTTATGACTATTTGCTAACTAATTTTTTTGGATTGTAATATACGGTAAAAGAAACCAAGGTTGTGTCTTCGTCACATAAAGTGTATGATCATGGGTATTGATCTTGATATACTTCTAATAGATCATTATATGAATGCACTTAACCTCCATGTGAATCTCTACTATTTCCCAATAAATAAAGATTATTTCTTTCTATGATTTTTCCAAATATAAGAAAGTTGATATGAAGAGCGGTTAATTATGCCAAGTAAACTCCTTTTATTCCTAAGTAAATTTATCAAACAAGGGTTAACGCCTTGAGTTTTTGTTATTTATTCTTACCAAATCCTAAGTACTTTCCCAAGTTAGATAAAGTTTATGGCTTTAATCAATGTTTGCAACCATTAATTACGAATGAAGAATAAATGAACCCTAACAATCCATTATGCATATATCAATCACAATTCCCAATCACAAAACACCCATCTTTGGGCTCATAACCTTAGGGGTGTTTAGCTACTCATGACAAAGAACAAGAAATAAAAGATTGAAGACTTCATAATAGCTTACTTTTGATTAAAAGAGAAATTAATAATACTTGAATTGATGTTTGAAAGCTCCAAAAACAAAGGAATATTCAATGCTCTAAGTCAAGAGTCAAAGTCTAATAGTTGATACTAAATAAAACCCTACATTGGACTATTTATAGGTTTCAAAAACATAAAAATTACAAAATTGCACTTTAGTCCCTGACGACACAAATTACGGTCCGAAATTCAAATTACGAACCGTAACGACTTTTACGGTTTGCTTTCCTGCTGAGACTTGGACAAAATCGCCACCAATTTTTATGGTTCGTAATTAATTTTACGGTCAGTAATCCACTGACCGTAATTCTTCATCTCCAAAACTAGTCTCTTTGCCTCATGACTTATCAAATTTTACGTCTTGAATTACTGTCCGTAATTTGAATTAAGTCTTTGTAATAGTTGTCCGTAAAAGATGATGTTCTTTTCTGCACATTCTGTTTACGCTTTTCCTTTGTTACGCTCCAAGATTACGGACCGTAATGCAAATTACGGCTAGTAATTCTTCACAAATACAAATTCTGCAACTTTCCGATTTTTTTGTCACTTAAATGATTATCTACCTGCAAAACACTAAAAACATATTAAACGACACTGAGTTGCTTAAAAATAAGTAAAACATAAGGTAAAAAAGCATCAAATGTGCCATAATTTCACGGCACATCACTCAATATTGAGGTAGGTTACGACTTACCTTTCGGTTAGACTTCAGTTAGCGAAACATATATAGGAGTTAGTTATTGACGTAAAAAGCATATTAAGCCTTCGGGTATGAACTTGGGATGGATATTCTTAGGTTTGTATTGTTGATGACTTTGTAGGCTTGTCACCTCATTTATTGTGATTTGGCTTGTTGCCATGTGTGTGATGTGCTTGTTGCTTATTTGTCATGTTGTTGTTGTGATAAGTTCGCCTCTCACTTACCTTGTCATTTATCATGGATAGGGAAAAGAACTTGAATCAGTAGTGATATTGTAATATGTGGTCATGTAGAGGAACGATTGAGATTTAATATGATTACACTTGGGTAACGACCTTCCCGGTCGTTATGGAAAATCTAGGATCACCCTCCTAATAGAACATATCCAAAGGTAGAACGAGCTAATTAAAACTCAAATATAGAAGTATAAGAACTGAAAACTTGGCTTATTGTGATTAATTTTTGGGTGTGTTTAGTCCATTTGGGGGTGACGTAGGAAATTAGACCTCCGTTGGGGATTCTGAGGCCACGGGTGAGTCCGTATGGTGTTTTTACATTTATATGCATGTTTTGTTTGTGTTCGTGAGGCCTCAGATGAAGTGTGGCGTGGCAGAGTGAAAACTGGTGGGAAAAATTGAGCTCACTGGTTGGGTCATCGCTGCAGCGAATAGAGTCCCGCTGCAGCGAGTCCGCGGTAGCGACGGGCTGATCGCTGCCGCGAGAGGAAGAGAAAGGAAAGTCTCCTCTATGGCGAACCTTTGGATCGTTGTACTGCTTACACTATGGCGGGTCCATTCTCGCCACAGTGGAAGTGGGCATAAAGGGTGTCCGCTACGCGGGCTCACCATGCTCTAGCGAGGCCCGGCATCGCGACACGAACGACCCGCACGCGGTCGATGGGCGCAGAATCTAGGGTTTTTAAACACTTAGTCCGAATTCTTTATTCATAAAACTCAAAAATAGTTCCCAAGGAGCACCTAAGGCGAAATTCTAAGGCTAGGGCTATAATATTCTTGAGAGGTAAGTCTCAACCCTTCTTTCCATCATTACACATTCATCTATAAGATTATCATCATTCTAATGGGTCTACAATGGTGAATTGAGGATTAGTAACCCTAAAACTTAATAGACCTTTAATAGTTGGTGGGTTATGAATATTATTGTGTGATCGGCTTGGGTTATCACTTTCTAATCAAGCACTGAACTGTTAGAGACACGAACTAAGTGAATTGAGACTTAAGATTTGATAAAGATGGTAGCTTGACCATGGAAATTTCTTGTAAGGGAAAACTCGATTGGCTAACCTTATGTATTGATAGTTCATGGTTGCTAAGGCCAATGTTAGGATGATTTACACCTAGTAAGCATTCACCCATTAGAAAGGGGTAAAGTGAAAGGTGTTCATTGAATTGATATTGTTGACTAAAGTGTTGTGACTTATTTAGCATCTTCATTGCTAGACTTTGAGCATTCCAAGGCATTACGATAGGGAAATACTCTAGCAGAGTGATTCATATTGTTTCACCTCTGCAGTTGAGGTAGGTTACGGTTTAATTGAGTTAGGCTTTGATTAGTTGATTGTATGTGTTATGAGATTGATAGAAGAAAACATGTCTAGTCTTCGGGCATAATGTGTGGTTGGAATTCCTATATGCTATTGATTGAGTGATAATGTGGGTTAAATGCCATTATTCGATGTGTGGTAATGTATAATTTGATGACAATTGTGGTGAGAAGTTGATATGATCTTCTTGATGAAAACGGTATACTACTTGATAATCGCTCATTTAAAAGTGATGTGACAATATATATATATATAGGCACATTTGAAAGGGGGTGAGGATGTGACCTAGATTTTGGGCACATTTGACAGGGGGTGAAGATGTGGCCTAAGTTAAAGGCTCGTGATCCGAGGTAAGATTCCGAAGTGAAGGTACATGAACACCATGGGTCCCCTGCAGGTCATTGCTATTAGGCAAAGAAACCAATTAACATGTATGTGCACGAGTGATCAGTGACTGAGTAAGTGATAATGTTGTTGTGAGGTTTATTCCATTGCTTGCTTCCGTTGACTTGATTGTTAGTATCAGTGGTGGACTTGATTTGTTAATATCATTGATTGATTTGGCGTTGGCTGTCTGGTTATGTTCTGTTGACTGGTCTGTCTATTTTATTGATTTTATAATTCATGCATGATACTAATCTTAGTTGGCCTATGATATCAACCGGTATATAGTGTTCGTACTGATACTACATTCTTTATATTCTTTTGAGTGCTGATTGTGATCCAGAGACTGTTAGTCGACCTCATATTTAGCTTGAGGCCATTTACTGACAGGTTGAGGGTGAGCTTCTATCCACGCCAGGCCGCTCGAATATCTTTCTTTATTTAATGTCTATTTTCATTCCAGACATTGATGTTTATTTATTTCAGATAGTATGGATTCCTTAGACATGTTTTAGATTATAGTCCTTGTACGGTGACTTTCGAATTTTTGGGGTTGTAATAGTTAGGAATTTCGCATTTACATTATTGTTTTATGGCATGACCACTTTGACTTAATCTTGCGTTTAATTTATTGTGAACTGAATGAGTTGACTAAGTAAAAATGGATTTTGAATGAGTAGATGGTTAAGCGTATTGGTTCGCCCACTAGGCGTTAGTGTGGGATTCAGGTCATGGCGGGTTGGGTCATGACAGAGTTAGTATCAGAGCATTAGGTCCATCGATCTCGTCGTACAAGGAGATGTCTAGTCGAGTCTTGTGGATCAGTACGCAGACGTCTGTACTTATCTTTGGGAGGCTACCGGACACTAGGAAAATTCCCTTCCTTTCTTTCTTTCATGCTACTTGATTCTAATTAGTATCTGGATGATTCAAATTGGTATCTGACTATCCTTTATTCTCTCGCAGATGGTAAGAAAACGCACTACAGTAGTGAGAGGTAGAGGTGGAGGTAAAGGAGCAACGCCGGATGGGGCAGAGTTTTAGCAGTTGATCCCGTGCCTCCAGTGGCCCCTAATAAGGCCGCGGGGCGCGGCCGCACCGGCTTAGCCGGGGCGTGCCAGCTCCGCCCGGGGCTACGGGCCCTTGGGTTTACCGGATGCGATGGCTCGAGTCTTTGAAGCGGCTACAAGGGTTGGCACGGACGGAGCGACACCGTTGTTCCGGCGGTAGGGTGCGGGGAAAGGAGCCCCAGGTTCGGACGAGTTCGGCTCTGGGGAGTTCAGTATGCCATAGCCGTGGCTCCTCTCTTAGATGAAGTTTCAAGTTTTGAGGCATTTTCGAGGCCAGTTGCAAGGCCGGTGATGACCGGTGAGGAGCATGATTTATTTTGGAGATTCACTAAGATGAAGCCTCCGATTTTCTATGGTACTGAGTCAGAGGATGCGTATGAGTTCATTATAGATTGTCATGAGAGGCTCCATAAGATGGGGGCAGTGGACAAGTATGGTGTTGAGTTTGTGATTTTTCAGTTCTTAAGTGATGCCAAGTTGTGGTGGAGGGCATATGTGGAGGGTCGGCCAGCTGGGTCACCTCCGTTGACTTGGGTTCACTTCTATTCAGTGTTTTTGGAGAAGTATGTTCCGCGTACTTTGAGGGATAGGAAGAAGGATGAGTTTGGTAATATTGATCAAGGGAACTCGTCTGTTTCTATTTATGAGTCCCGTTTTCATTCCTTGTCCCGATATGCTCTTCAGTTGCTGCCTATTGAGGAGGAGAGGATCAGACGTTTTGTGAAAGGATTGAACACTGGACTTTAGCTATTAGCTCTTCAGCTTATATCCACGGCAGCTTCATTCTAGGAGGTAATGGAACATGTCCGTGTTGTTAAGGGGATTAGATAGAAGAGTTATGCAAAGCAGGCAGAGAAGAAGGCCCAAAAGGGTGGAAATTTCAGCAGCTCCTTCTCTAGGGGGCAGAGTTCTCAGGTGTATACAGGGGGTCCGGTTCAGTCCACTATGTAGGTGTCTGCTAGAGGCCCATTAGGGGCTAATTATCATCTTCGGGTCATCATAGGGGCACGCAACCCAGCTACCCAGAGCATGGGGGTTATACCGCTTCATCAGCTTCTATTCAACGACTTACGTTGTATCGTTCTTGTTACGAGTGTGGTAAGCGAGGGAATTTTAAGAGGTTTTTCCCCAAACTCAGATAGGGTGGTCAGGGGACTCAGTATTAGGCTCCTCGAGCTCCATTCGCATCAGATAGGGGAGGAAGGGATCGTGTACAGGCAGGGTGGGGAGGCCACACCAAGGGTAGGGGTGGTGCTCAGCCTAATCCAGGGGATATTAGGCAGGCAGAGGTGGACAGTAGCTCAGAAGGTGTGGGGCTCAGACTGAACAGTGTAATTGCAATGGTTCACAGGCTACAGGAGGGCGCGATCACTTTTACGCCTTCCCAGGCAGACCCGAGGCTGAGGCCTCCGATGCTGTCATCACAGGTACTATCTCAGTCTGTGACCGGATGGCTTCTGTTTTATTTGATCCGGGTTCTACTTTTCATACGTGTCTTCATATTTTGTTGTGGATTTGGATGTGATTTGTGATACACTTGATGCCCCTATCCATGTATCTATTCCGGTCGGGGATTCGGTGGTGGTAGATAGAGTTTACCGTTCTTGCGCTATTACATTTATGGGATATAGTACTTGGGTGGATTTAATGATCCTAGACATGGTAGACTTTGATGTCATCTTGGGCATGAGTTGGTTGTCTTCGTATTATCCGATTCTGGATTGTCACTCTAAAATAATTACCTTAGCTATGCTCGGGGTACCTAGACTTGAGTGGAAAGGAAACCTTAGTCCCCTCCCTAAGAAATTTATATCCTTCATTCGTGCTAAGAAGCTAGTAGAGAGGGGTTCTTTAGCTTATTTGGCACAGATCCATGATACCAGTGTAAATACTCCACCTATTGATTCAGTTCTAGTGGTACGCGAGTTTGCGGATGTGTTTCCCGCAGACTTGCCAGGTATGCCACCTGACTTTGACATTGACTTCCGGATTGATTTAGACCCAGGGACTCATCCTATCTCTATTCCACCCTATAGGATGGCGCACACTAAAGTTAAGGGAATTGAAAGAGCAGTTGCAAAATCTTTTGAGTAAGGGGCTTATTCGCCCAAGTGCCTCTCTTTGGGGTGCTCCCATGTTGTTTGTTAAAAAGAAAGACGGGTCTATGGGCATGTTTATAGATTATCGTCAGCTAAATAAGGTTACTATCCGAAATAAGTATCCCATCCCCCGTATTGATGATTTGTTTGATCAGCTTCAGGGAGCTTCTGTGTTCTCTAAAATTGACTTAAGGTCAGGGTATCACTAGTTAAAGATTCGGGCAGAAGATGTTCCTAAGACAGCCTTCAGGACCAGGTATGGACACTATGAGTTCTTGGTTATGTCTTTTGGGCTTACTAATGCCCCAGCTGCGTTCATGGATTTGATGAACAGTATTTTTAAGCCCTATTTAGATTCTTTTGTGATAGTGTTCATTGATGATATCCTGGTGTATTCTATACTAGGAGGATCATGAGAAATATTTGAGGATTGCTCTTGGGGTATTGCGGGAAAATAAGTTGTATGCTAAGTTCT
This sequence comes from Lycium ferocissimum, assembly GCF_029784015.1. NCBI lineage: Eukaryota > Viridiplantae > Streptophyta > Magnoliopsida > Solanales > Solanaceae > Lycium > Lycium ferocissimum. The sequence continues at coordinate 33,070,579 of NC_081343.1, read as the reverse complement.
CCAAGTGTGAATTTTGGTTATCTTCTGTGTCCTTCGTGGGGCATTTAATTTTGAAGGAGGGCATTATGGTGGATCCACAAAAGATTCAGGCAGTCAGGCATTGAGCTAGGCCCACATCAGTGATCGAAATTCATAGTTTTGTGGGTCTAGCTAGCTACTATCGTCGGTTTGTGAAGGAGTTTGCCTTTATTGCTTCTTATTTGACCCATTTGACTCAGAAAGAGGTACCGTTTCAGTGGTCTGACGAGTGTGAGGAAAGCTTTCAAAAGCTCAAGACCTTATTGACAACAGCTCCTATTCTGGCATTGCCCGTGGAGGGCAAGAATTTTGTTGTTTATTGTGATGCTTCACGCTCTGCTTGGGTGCTGTTTTGATGCAGGAAAAGCGGGTGATTGCTTACGCTTCTAGACAGTTGAAAGTGCATGAGAAGAACTATCCTACTCATGACTTAAAGTTGGCAGCAGTGGTGTTTGCGCTGAAAATCTGGAGGCACTACTTATATGGTGTCCGATGTGAGGTGTACACTGATCATTGCAGCTTACAGCATGTGTTCACTCAGAGGGATCTGAACTCTAGGCAGCGGAGATGGATGGAGTTGCTGAAGGATTATGACATCACCATTCTATATTATCTAGGTAAGGCAAATGTGGTGGCCGATGCGTTAAGTAGGAAGTCATCCAGTATGGGGAGTTTGGCTCGTTTGGGTTCCTCAGAGCGGTTGTTGGCTAGAGAGGTCCAGACTCTTGCTAACAATTTTATGAGAATGGATATGTCTAGCACGGGCAGAGTGTTGGCTTGTGTTGAGGCTAGCTCATCGTTTCTGGAGCATATTAAGGCTAAACAATTTGAGGATGATAAGTTATGTAAAATTCGTGAGAAGGTGTTGTGTGGTGAGGCCAAGGAGGTCGTGATTGACGAAGAGGGGGTGTTACAGATTAAGGGGAGAGTTTGCATGCCACGTGTAGGTGATTTGATCAAGACTATTCTAGCAGAGGCTCACAGTTCGAGGTATTCCATTCATCCTGGAACTACTAAGATGTATCGAGATCTAAGAAAACATTACTGGTGGGCTAGGATGAAGTGTGACATAGTGGAGTTTGTTGCTCAGTGGTTGAACTGCCAACAGGTGAAGTATGAACATCAGAAACCTAGGGGTACACTTCAGAGGATGCCCATTCCTGAGTGGAAGTGGGAAAGAATAGCAATGGATTTTGTGGTTGGTCTTCCAAAGACGTTGGGAAGTTTGATTCTATATGGGTTATTGTCGATAGATTGACTAAGTCTGCTCATTTATTCCGGTCCAGGTAGCATATAATGCAAAGAAGTCAGCCAAGTTATACATCAATGAGGTGGTTCGATTGCATGGAGTTTCGGTTTCCATCATCTCTGACAGGGGCACTACTTTTACATCAAACTTCCGGAGGACTCTACAGGCTGAGTTGGGTACTAGGTTGGACCTTAGCAGAACGTTTCACCCTCAGACTAACAGGAAGTCCGAGCGGACTATTCAGGTTCTTGAGGATATACTGCGGATTTGTGCGATGGAGTTTAGTGGTCACTGGGATCATTTCTTACCATTGACAGAGTTCGCGTATAACAATAGCTACCACTCTAGCATCGATATGGCTCCATTTGAGGCTTTGTATGGAAGGAGGTGTAGGTCTCCTATTGGTTGGTTCGATGCGTTTGAGGTGAGAACTTGGGGTACGGACCTTCTGAGAGAGTCATTAGAGAAGGTGAAGGTGATTCAAGCTAAACTTTTGGCAGCACAGAGTAGGAAAAAAGAGTATGCGGACCGAAAGGTCCAAAATCTTGAGTTTATGGAGAGAGAACAAGTTCTGTTGAAAATTTCACTCATGAAAGGTGTGATGAGGTTTGGGAAGAGGGGCAAGCTTAGCCCGAGATTTATTGGGCCTTTCGAGATTCTCAAGTATATGGGGGAGGTAGCTTATGAGTTAGCTTTACCTCCGGGCTTAGCAGGTGTCCATCTGGTATTTCACGTTATGATGTTGAAGAAGTATCATGGCTATGGTTCGTACATAATCTGTTGGGATTTAGTTTTACTAGATGAGAACTTGACTTATGAGGAAGAGCCTATTTCTATCTTAGATAGAGAAGTTCGCAAGTTGAGGTCGAAGGAAATAGTCTCCGTGAAAGCTCAGTGGAAGAGTCGCCTAGTTGAGGAAGCTACTTAAGAAACAGAATCCGATATGCGTAGCAAGTATCATCAGCTTTTCGCCAAGACAGGTACCTTTTTCCTTGATTCCTCATCCTTGTCCGTTCGGGGTCGAACAGTGTTTTAATTGGTATCTGATGTAATGACTTTCCCGGTCGTTATGAAAAATCTAGGACCACCCTCCCAATAGAACCTTTCCAAGGGTAGAACGAGTTGATAGAAACTCAAATGTAGAAGTCTAAGAACTAAAAACTTGGCTTGTTTTGATTAATGTTTGGTTGTGTTGAGTCCATTTGGGGGTGACGTAGGAAATTAGACCTCCGTTGGGGATTTCGAGGCCACGGGTGATTTTGTATGGTGTTTTTTCATTTATGTGCATGTTTTGTTTGTGTTCATGAGACCTCGGATGAAGTGTGGGGTGGCAGAGTGAAAAACTAGTGAGAATAATCGAGCTCACTGGTTGGGTCATCGTTGCGGCGGATAGAGTCCAGTTGTAGCGAGTCCATGGTAGCGACAGGCCGGTCGCTGCCGCTAGGGGAAGAGAAAGGGAAGTCTCCGCTATGGCGAACACCGGACCGCTTTAGCGCTTACGCTATGGCCAGTCCGTGCTCGCCACAGTGGAAGTGGGCATAAAGTCGGTGTCCACTACAGCGGGTCCTTGCCAGCTATAGTAAGGCCGCCACAGCGGACAGAACGACCGTCGCAGCGGTCGACAGGGGCAGAATCCCAGGTTTTTAAACACTTAGTCCTAATTCTTTATTTATTAAACTCCAAAACAGTTCCCAAGGAGCTCCTAGGGCGAAATTCTAAGGCTAGAGCAAGAATATTTTTTAGAGGTAAGTCTCAACCCTTTCTTCCTTCATTACGCATTCATATCTAAGATTATCATCATTCTAATGAGTCTACAATAGTGAATTGAGGATTAGTAACCCTAGAACTTAATAGACCTCTAATAGTTGGTGGGTTATGAATATTATTGTGTGATTATCATCTAAAGGCTTGGGTTATCACTTTCTAATCAAGAACTGAACCGTTAGAGACACGAACTAAGTGAATTGAGACTTGAGATTTGATAAAGATGGTAGCTTGACCATGGAAATTGCGTGTAAGGGACAACTTGATTGACTAACCTTATGTATTGATAGTTCATGGTTGCTAAGGCCAATGTTAGGATGATTTACACCTAGTAAGCATTCACCCATCATAAAGGGATAAAGTGGACAGGTATTCATTGAATTGATATTGTTGACTAGAGTGTTGTTACTTATTTAGCATCTTAATTGCTAGACTTTGAGCGTTCCGAGGCATTACGGAAGGGAAAAGCTATAGCGGAGTGATTCGCATTGTTCCAGCTCTACAGTTGAGGTAGGTTACGGTTTACTTGAGTTAGACTTTGATTAGTTGATTGTATGTGTTATGAGATTGATAGGAGAAAACATGTCTAGTCTTCGGGCATAATGTGTGGTTGGAATTCCTATATGCTATTGATTGGGTGATAATGTGGCTAGATGCCATTATTCGACTTGTGGTGATGTATAATTTGATGGCAATTGTGGTGAGGAGTTAATATGATCTTCTTGATAGAAACGATATACTACTTGATAATCGCTCATTCAAAAGTAATGTGACAAATATATATATATATATATATATATATATGTGTGTGTGTGTGTGTGTGTGCATGAATCATAAAGTCAACAAAATAGACAGACCAGTCAACAGCACATAATTAGATAGCCAACACCAAGTCAATCAATGATATAACAAATCAAGTCCACCACTGATACTAACAATCAAGTCAACGAAAGCAAGCAATGGAATAAACCTCACAACAATATTCTCACATACTCGGTCACTGATCACTCGTGCATATACATGCTAATTGGTGTCTTTGCCCAATAACTATGACCTGCAGGGGACCCATGGTGTCCATGTACCCTCGCTGCAGAATCTTACCTCGGATCACAAGCCTTTAACTTAGGCCACATCCTCACCCCCGTCAAATGTGCCAAAAATCTAGGTCACATCCTCACCCCCTTTCAAATGCATGATACTAATCATAGTCGGCCTATGATATCTACCGGTACATAGTATTTGTACTGATACTACCTTGCTACATTCTTTTGAGTGCAGATTGTAATCCAGAGACTGCTACTTGACCTCATATTTAGCTTGAGGCCATTTACTGACAGATTGAGGGTGAGCTTCTATCCGTGCCAGGCTGCCCAAAGATCTTCCTTTATTTAATGTCTATTTCCATTCCAGACATTGATGTTTATTTATTTCACAGTATGGATTCCTTAGACATGTTTTGGATTAGAGTCCTTGTGCGGTGACTTTCAAATTTTTGGGGTTATAATAGTTAGGACTTCCGCTTTTACATTATTGTTTTATGGCATGGCCACTTTTACTTAATCTTGCATTTAATTTATTGTGAATTGAATGAATTGACTAAGTCAAAATGGACTTTGAATGAGTAGATGGTCAAGCGTATTGGTTCGCCCACTAGGAGTTGGTGTGGGTGCCAATCATGGCAGGTTGGGTCGTGACAACTTGAAATTGATATCTTGCATAGCATTCATACTCATTTTACATGATACATTGATATGATCAGTGTTTGGTACTGGTGATGATAAGTGAGAAGGGAACATTTGAGATTATGAACAGTTTGATATGGAAGTCACTTCTGGGCTGTGTGCGGAGTGGCTTGTGTTATGGAAGTCACCTCTGGGCTATGTGCGGAGTGACTGGTACATGGACTTCGCGGGGTCCCCCATGGGTCATGACCATCGAGACGTGGAGGATATCCGTCCGTAGCATGTGTGTACAGTTGTCCAGTGCATCTCATTGCATTGCATATGCACTCATTTATCTCATTCATATATATATCATTTGATTCTGGCGTAGTATTTATATCACGAGTGTTGTTTTGATCTTGGATTGTGTTGTGATTGTACTTGACTGCTCGCATGCCTATCTTTCAGTTCCTTTCTTTTATATATGTTATCTAACTGTTGTCGGCCTATGATACCTACCGGTACATGGTGTTTGTACTGATACTACCTTGTTGTACTATTTTTCTGAGTGCAGAGTTCATAGCAGGTTCCTCCTCCGCACCTCATGAGTGATCCCAAGGCTCGGCTTTAGAGTGTCCAGGGTGAGCTTCTGATGGATCCCGTTTCCCCAAGACTCTTCTATCTTACTGTCTTTATTTCTTATTCTGAGACAGTTTTATTATTCAGACTTGTGTTTCTAGACTTATGTATTTAGTTTCTCTTGTACTATTCAGACCAGATCCGGGAGAGTTATGTTGTAGTATTCCGTATATTAAGCTATTTATGATTTGAGACTATTTTATCTCTTATTTACTTATGTTTGTGTTGGACGTTGAATAAGGGAAGAGTTCGCCTACCAGGGGGTTAATGTGGGTGCCCGCTCGACCCATGAGTTGGATCGTGAAATCTCTAAAATAGTATGCTTGTGAAAAAATATAAGTATGTTCATTTATTTATAAAATTCGTCGAACCAATAAAACACATACCTTAAATTCCTTGAAATTTGTTTAAATATTGTTTTCGGCTATTCTATTCCAATACCAGATTCATATGTAACATATATAACTTCTCTCAATTGATCATCTTTCTTCTTCAGACCTTTTAGTTTTAATGTCTAAAAATTTGAAATTCTTTTATCCAGATAAAATAATATACAGTAAAATTTTAGAACAACCTTAGTACTTATGATCGAGAATAAGAGAGAAAAAAAAAACAAATAAAGTAAATGCTTTGTTAAAAGAAAATACTCTACAGACTTAAAATTTTCTTGACCTTATAGATGTAAGAAGCCATCAAAAGTTCTTCTCAAGCAGAACTATGCTTTAAAGAAATAAAAAAAATTGGATGATAAAAAGGAAACCTCTATAAATAGAAGAACACCAAAAAAAGTACTATATGTGAACTATAGACCACTAAAGATATCTCACCTTGCCATGGCCCTCAGCACTGAGTTCGATTATTGGAGTTTCGTCCTTTTTGGAGATTTTAATTACTACAGTTATTCATCCATGAGAAAGAGATCAGTAGGTGACTGCTAAATGAGAAACAATATGACGGTTCTTTTTGACATTTTAATATTAAAATGAATATGTCATAAAGTGCCTTTTTAAGGCCTAATAAGATCTGCACGTTGTGGATATTAAGAGGCAGCAATAGCATATTGATTTCTTACGTTTTCTGTGCCTTAAAGTGACCATAATAGGCAGTAATGGTGTGTCCATTTGGGCTTTCATTTTCCCAACGTTACTTGGCTGAATATGGCCATTACTTCTTATGAAACTCATCTCTCCATTATCTCATTTACTACTCCACATTCTCGTCATTTTAATACACCATTATTCCACCTCTTCATCCAATTTATTACAAGGATACATTATTCACCTATAAATAGTTATCCATCCTTAACTTGTGGGGTAGAGAAAAATATATACCTTGGAGAGTTCTTAAAAAGTGACGAAAGTAAAAGAGAGTTTATTAATTGAAGGAAGGTGTTCTTCTTTTTGGTGGAGCTTTGGACTCAACATCTTTTCCAGAGTTTATTGAGTTGTACGACGTGATCGGGCTGTTGTATCCTGGAGGGGACAAGTCAGAAAGATTCATCTTTGGACCAGTAGATTTGTTGTAGTGGGCTTGAATCTCCTTAAAGAGAGCGAGATATCCGCGCCTTAGCCAAAGATATTTTTATTTATTCATTTTATTTTTTCAATTGTAATTGTAATTTCATTGTATTATCACCAATAATTTTAAGGAGATTCAAATGGCTACAAATGAAAAATCCGCGGATTTCAAAGTGGGAGATCTTAACAAACCATTTCGGTTCAACGGTACTCATTTTAAGGGATGGAAGGGTAAAGTACTATTCTACTTAAGTCTTCTAAATGTTTGTTATGTGTTAACTGAGAAGAATCCAAACAAAGTAGATAACTCTTCCATGAATGATGAAGAACTTATTTCTCTTCAAGAAAAAATTGAAAAGTATGATGAGGATTCTTACAAATGTCGGTATTATCTTCTAAATTGTCTATCAAATAATTTTTATGATTATTATGATAGAACTTACTCTACTGCAAAGAAAATTTGGAAAGCATTGCAGAGTAAATATGATACCAAGGAGGCTGGAGCGAAAAAATATCTTTGCTAGTAGATTTTTCGTTTCCAAATTGTGGACAACAAATCAGTGGTAGACCAAGTTCAAGAATTTATAATGATCGTTGGAGAGCTCAGGTCTGAGGAGATAAAAATTGGAGATAACCTTATTGTTAGTGGCATAATAGATAAACTTCCACCTTCATGGAAGGAATTTCAAAAAACTATGCGCCACAAACAAAAGGAAACTTCACTTGAGACGTTGATTATGCGAATCCGCATGGAAGAAGAGGCGAGGAGCCAAGATGCACTTTTGCAAACAGAAGAAAGCAACTTACAACCCGTCACAAACAAGGTAAACTTAACTACTTCAAATAATGCTGCTCCTAAAGCTTACAAAAATACCTCTATGAAGCCTAAGAATAAAATATTCAAGAAAAATAATGGTAGACCTCCCAAGAAAAATAATGGTGGTAATAACCAAGCACAAAATCAACAAGCATAAAATGGAGAACCATGCTTTGTCTGTGGCAAGAGTGGGCATATTTCTTGATTTTACGTCCTACACCTCAGGCGAACGTTACCGAAGAGCCACTGGTGGCGGTGATAACAGACACAAATATGGTTGAAAATGTTGATGGATGGTGGGCTGATTCTAGTGCAAACCGTCATGTCTGCTATGACAAAGATTGGTTCAAAGTGTATACTCCATTTGAGGAGCCCAAAACCATCATGCTTGGTGATTCTCATACTACTCAAATGCTTGGAAAGGGAGATGTTGAGTTGAGCTTTACCTCAGGAAGGGTGTTAACATTAAAAGATGTACCTTTTACTCCTTCCATAAGAAAAAATTTGATGTCTAGTTTTCTTCTTAATAAAGCAGGCTTCAAACAAATTATTGAGTCTGATCAATATGTAATAGTGAAAAAAAATATTTTTGTGGGAAAGGGGTATGCTTGTGATGGAATGTTTAAGTTGAATGTTGAGATGAATAAAGTTACTAATTCTGTTTACATGCTTTCTTCTACTAATTTTTGGCATGCTCGTTTTGTGTCATATTAATAATCGTTATGTGGGAATCATGAGTAGTTTAGGATTAATCCCAATGTTTAAAAAGGATTTTGAAAAATGTGAGGCTTGTAGTAAAGCCAAAATCACAAAAAGACCTCATTTTCAAATTGAAAGAAAAACTAAATTGTTAGAGTTAATTTATACTGATATTTGTGAACTCGGAGGAATTCTAACCCGTGGAGGAAATAGAGATTTTATCACTTTTATTGATGATTTTTATAAGTATACATATGTTTTCTTGATGAAAAATAAAAGTAATGCTTTTGAAAATTTTAAAGTTTATCTCCAAGGAGTTGAAAATCAATTTGGTAGAAAAATAAAAAGAATTAGAAGTGATAGAGGCCGTGAATATGAGTCTAATGAATTTAATTCTTTTGTTAGGTCATTGAGAATAATTCATGAAACTACTCCACCTTATTCTCTTGCATCTCATGGTGTAGCGGAGAGAAAAATAGAACTTTAGTTGAGTTGACAAATGTCATGCTTATTGAGTCTAGTGCACCTCTGAATTTTTGGGGTGAAGCTATTTTAATTGCTTGTTAAGTGTTGAATCGTGTGCCTCATAAAAAACAAAATTAACACCATTTGAGTTTTGGAAAGGTCACAAGCCAAATTTGGGTTATCTAAGAGTTTGGGGCTGTCTAGCTTATGTAAGGCTAATGGATCCCAAAATTTCTAAGTTGGGTAAAAAAGTTACTACTTGTGCTTTTTTTGGTTATGCTTCAAATAGTACAGCCTATAGATTTTTTTTAGTCTTGAGGATAATATAATAATAGAATCAGGTGATGCTATTTTTCATGAAAATAAATTTCCATTTGATTCTAAAAATAGTGGGGGTCATAGGACTAACGAAAATATTTTATCACTACCTAGTTCTTCTACTTCTGTTTTGAAAAATAAAGAAAGTGATGATTTGGAGTTAAGAAGAAGTAAAAGAGCTAGAGTAAAAACAGATTTTGGTCCTGATTTTTATGTTTTTAATGTTGGGGATGACCCTCTCAATTTATAAAAAGCTTTATCTTCACATGATGTTATTTTTTGGAAAGAGGCTGTAAATGATGAAATGGAATCACTTATTTCCAATAAAACTTGGAAGTTAGTTGATTTACCACCGGGTTGTAAAACAATTTGGTGTAAATGGGTCCTTAGAAAAAAGTTAAAACCGGATGGTTCTGTTGATAAATATAAGGCTAGACTAGTTGCTAAGGGTTTTAAACAACTAGAAGGCCTAGAATTTTTGATAATTTTTTTCCGGTAACTAGAATTACATCCATAAGGCTTTTAATTGCTCTCGCTGCAATTTTTAATTTGCATATTCATCAAATGGATGTGAAAACTGCTTCAACCCGAAGGTTTTGTTGAAGCAAGCCAAGAAAGCAAAGTATGTAAACTTACTAAATTCCTATATGGCTTGAAACAGGCACCGAAGCAATGACATGAGAAATTTGATTCCTGCATGATTGAAAATGGTTTTAAAACAAACGAGTGTGATAAGTGCATTTATCATAAGTCTTGGAATAATTCACATGTAATTGTTTGCCTCTATGTTGATGATTTATTGATCTTTGGCTCTAACATGAATGTTATTGGTGAAACTAAAAATATTCTTAGAAGCCATTTTGACATGAAAGATCTTGGTGAGGCAAATTTTATTCTTGGAATAAAAATAACTAAAACATGTGATGGATTATTCCTTGACCAGTCACATTATGTTGAGAAAATTTTGAGAAAATATAACTTTCTTGATTGCAAGCATGTTGTAACTCCTTTTGATTCAAGCGTTCACTTGTTTCCCGTTCAAAGTGAAAATGATGTGATAAATCAAAAGGAATATGCTAGCTTAATTGGAAGTTTGAGATATGTGACTCATTGCACTAGGCCTGATATTGCGTATGCAGTTGGAGTACTTAGCAGGTTTACAAGGAAGCCAGGTAGTGAACATTGGCATGCCATAACGAGAGTTATGAAATATTTAGTGGGTACAAAACCTTATGGCTTGTTTTATAAAAAATATCCCGTTGTACTTGAAGACTTTTCTGATGCAGATTGGAACACTTTATCTGGTGATTCTGTTCTACCACCGGTTATATTTTTACGTTAAGTGTGGTGCTATTTGTTGGAAATAAAAAAGCAAACTATTATTGCTAACTCACCATGGAGGCCGAACTAATTGCTTTAGCTTCGGCTAGTGAAGAAGCGAATTGGTTAAGAGATTTATTATTTCAAATTCCTTATTTTGAAAAACCAATTCCTCCTATTTTAATTCATTGCGATAGCACCGCTGCAATTGGTAGAGTTCAAAACCGTTATTACAACGGTAAATCCAGACCTATAAGGAGAAAACACAATACTGTGAGATCACATTTGACAAGTGGTACCATCAATGTTGATTATGTAAAATCGTGTGATAATCTTGCAGATCCACTAACCAAGGCCTTGGCAAGAGAAAGGGTCTGGAGCACATCGAGGGGGATGGGATTGAAGCCCATAAATTCATGAGTCGTATATGAGGAAACCCAACCTGGAGACTAGAGATCCTATAACCAGTTTCAATGGGAAAAATGAATCATATGATGATTTATTGAGAAAATGCACTATTTTATTTATTCCCTCCCTATGGTATGAGTGCATTATTCTGTAACGGTTTATGGAGGTTGAGTATATAAACTCTTAATGAAATTCTGTAGCTCGTATAAGTGGGGTGTTAAGTTACAGAAGCATCCTTGACAGATTTCACTTATGTGAGTGTGGAAGTAGGCCGCTTCCTATGAGAATTGGGCTCGTTCTCAAAAGTATTCATGAAAACCGGGATAGCACAGGGTCGTAATGTACTGACTGTTAAAGCTCATGTCAACACCTTGATTATTATGTGTAAGCGATAATTCTTTATTTCCCTAAAGCAGTCATAGTTCAAGTCTGAGACCACTACGGCTTTGGAGTAAAGATTATTGTTTTACTAAGTGAAGGTTCAATACAGAGCACACCTTCATTAACATAATAGTCTACCTTCAACTGATATACTATCTTATATTAATATTAAAATGAGTGGGGGATTGATGGTTCTTTTTGACATTTTAATATTAAAATGAATATGTCATAAAGTGCCTTTTTAAGGCCTAATAGGATCTGCACGTTGTGGATATTAAGAGGCAGCAATGGCATATTGATTTCTTATGTTTTCTGTGCCTTAAAGTGACCATAATAGGCAGTAATGGTGTGTCCGTTTGGGCTTTCATTTTCCCAACGTTACTTGGCTGAATATGGCCATTACTTCTTATGAAACTCATCTCTCCATTATCTCATTTACTACTTCACATTCTTGTCATTTTAATACACCATTATTCCACCTCTTCATCCAATTTATTACAAGGATAATATTATTCACCTATAAAGAGTTATCCATCTTTAACTTGTGGGGTAGAGAAAAATATATACTTTGGAGAGTTCTTAAAAAATGAGGAAAGTAAAAGAGAGTTTATTAGTTGAAGGAAGGTGTTCTTCTTTTTTGTGGAGCTTTGGACTCAACATCTTGTCCAGTGTTTGTTGAGTTGTACGACGTGATTGGGCTGTTGTATCCTGGAGGGGACAAGTCAGAAAGATTACTGTTGGACCGGTAGATTTGTTGCAGTGGGCTTGAATCTCCTTAAAGAGAGCGAGATATCCGCACCTCAGCCGAAGATATTTTTATTTCTTCATTTTATTTTTTCAATTTTAATTGTAATTTCATTGTATTATCACCGACACAATACCTATGTAGCAAAAGAAAAGTTTTGTAACTACTCTAGATTAAAAAAGACTTTTTGAAAAGGTTACTTTTGATTAATAATTTATCCATTAAGATTAAATAAATAATACTATAAAGGACATAATATCACAAGATATGTGTAAGATTATATTGACCGAAAGCCCAAAACGGAGCTAGTGGAAGCAGAAATTGATAGACCAAATAAGTAAAAGAAAAGGCTAACGAAAATAAGCGCATTCTAATTATGCTGAATCTGAGCAACTTCATTTGTCAAGTTGTATGCCATCTTGGTTACCTCTCATTTTATTGGTTAAGAAAGGCACTCCTTATTATAGGTACTATGAAGTTGTGAGATGTTTTCAGGGTAAGACTATAGAATTTAAAAAGAGATATTTATCTGCTGTTTCAGTTTCAAGTTAACCGCAAGATTCAAATTTTAAAAATATTTGTGCAGATTATATCGAAGATACTACCTGGATCTCAAATTTAACTAATAGTTTGGCAATATCTAAGTCTCTACAGTTAGATTTTAGATTTAAATGAATTTATCTTTATTATTAGATTTTAAATTTGAATATTACATTCATCTAAAAGATTTACGAATAGAATCAAATTCTGTTGGGTTTTGGTCTTAGAGCCTATTTGGCCTAGCGGCTAAAAACAACTTATTTTGAAAAGTATTTATTTTAAAAGTGCTTTTAAAAAAAATGCTTTATTTGATAAGAAGTTTGTGTTCCCTTAAAATTGTTTTTGATAAGCAGATTATATTTGGCTAATCTTCCTAAAAAAGTGCTTTTGCGTGTCAAATTACGAAAAAGAACAAGTATCAATAAACATTTACTATCAAGATTATTTTACATAGATAAATTATTTTAAATAGGTATTATGAAAGACTTTAATTAAGATTTTACTATTAACTAATCAAAATTTAAAAGTACATATTAAAATTTGTAATTAATATAATTCATAAATAAAAAAATAAATGAAATATTAAATGTTGATATAATATCAATACGATGATTTAATTATACTAATAAACTACAACCAAAATAAAATTCAAACTCATTTCACAAATTAAAATTCAATACAAAAATAAGTAGAATCCTTCATACATCACGAAGATTCTGAATGATTTTATCCCTAATGGATTAATGAGGGTTATACTTGGTAAATATGTATTTATGGTAGAGATATTTTTGCCTTGAAGAAAATTAATTTTTGCTTTTTTTTTTTTCAAGAAGCAGAAATTTTCTGTTTCTCCCCAACTGCAGAAAAGCTACTTCTGCTTTTACTTAAAAGCAGTTTTACTAATTGGCCAAACACTTCAAGTATCCAAAAAAAAGTGTTTCTTTCTCAAAAAAAGGCGCTTTTGTTTTTTATGTTTCTCTTTTTCAGCTATTCAATAAAGTGAATATTAAATTAATTAATTGTTATTAAACAATATAATAAATATTGTCCTAAAATCACAACGTGGCATTTCACAACAATAAAATGTGCAGTGTATAATTTATATATAGGTCCTCCCTTATGGTTCCCAACAAAAAATGTGTAATTACTTCAAGTTCCAGTTTATTTTGAAATTTAATATCTAATGGGAGCATAGGCAGATCCAGGATTTGGAGGTTCCAAGTGCCGCATTTCTTTGAATCCAAATAGAGTAAATCTTTGATCGGTTCAATCGACGTTGGGCTTCGGATCGGATAATTGTCTTTTAAATTTAGACACATCAGTTAAACAAAAAAACGTAATAATTATGGCTACCCGGCTTTAAGAAGATTTTGTTCCAATGGGAGAGAGAAGATGTTTGGACTAGAAAACTTAAGATGATTTAACGTTTTAAATTAAGCAAATACTCCACTAAGAAGAGATTAAAAAAATTCAAGAATTAATAAATATAGATAGTCAATAATAATAAATAAAAGCAAGTTAAGAGGAATTAAGGAAAATAAAATAAAAGGAAGGAGAATAGAAAGCTTACCGATTCGACTCCTCTTCATTATGCATTTTTTTTCTTCATTTTCTCAAGTGCATAGTCGAATGATTAGCAATTATCTTATTTTAATATTAAGAGTTTTAGATTAAATCAACTTAACAAACATCTTAATCATAGTTAATGAGATAAGTTTAGAAACACACTCACTAACATTGATAAGAAAAATCCTTAAGATCCATAAATCGTTGCAACTATTATTAGTGTTAATTTCATTTTATATCTTTTACATCATATATAATATTTTTTTAATGAAATGAAACTATATAAAATTTCAAATCATTATCTTCTCTTTCTCCCATACAACCCTTTTGATTATACAACTTCTTTTATTTGCAATATGACGAATAATATATAAAATAAAACAAAATATACGTCATATTGTGGCTCAAATGGGGCAGCTTACTTTTACCATATTAAGCTTCTTCGAAATAAATCAATTTTTATTATATTTTATAATCAAGAATTTTTCTTTTACCTGTAATTTCTAATTCTAACCTGTAGGAACTTTTTACAAATCAAATATATGAAATTAGTAAGTGACTCTCATATAACTATTTTAATTTAAAATTAAAAAGGTAGGTTAAAACAAATGAGGGAGTTAATATAATTTATATGTTAAAAGACATTAATTATACCCATTACTCGTTAGTCACACAGTCTCATTCATTATAATAAAGTTTATATTTAGATGTAAAATTGTAACACCTCGTGCCTCTGGGCTAAGGTTTGACTCGTAAGATGATGATATAATGGAATCAAGATGGGAGGTGTAGAAAGTGTTTTGAAACCTAATCAAGTCATAAGAAGAGTCTTAGGACAAAACAAAGTCAGAAGCTACCCTACGGAGCATGTTTTCAAGTGAGTTTGCACAGGGTCTCACTTCAAGAGAGTATTCGGGAAAACATGTTAAGTAGGCGTTTGGCCATAGAAACCAAAAACAAATTCACTTTTTTTTTTTTTTTTTTGGAATTTTTGAAGTTGGAGTTGGAGCT
Organism: Lycium ferocissimum; assembly: GCF_029784015.1. NCBI lineage: Eukaryota > Viridiplantae > Streptophyta > Magnoliopsida > Solanales > Solanaceae > Lycium > Lycium ferocissimum. The sequence goes on along the minus strand of NC_081343.1, from coordinate 33,055,461 downwards.
AGAGTTGTGTTTGGCCATAGTATTTGAAAATAATATTTTATTGTTGAAATGTACTTTTTCAACAAGGTTTGATTGTGAAATTGTATTTGGAATTTTCATCGCCAAACACTGATTTTTGAAAAAAGTGAAAAAATACTCTGGAAAAAAGTGAATAATTGTTATGGCCAAACGGGTCCTTTATGATTTTGGAAAACTTCCTTAATGAAAGTTGTATCCCTTTGAAATACCTTCCCAATGGTATATTATGGAGGTCAAACAGACATCTGTACAAGAAGTTATGTACGTTTTACTAAACAATGTTCTGCCGACTTCGGCAGAATTGCGGTCCGTAAAACAGGCCATAAATTAGTTTACGGGACGTAAAATTGCCCAAAAGATCCAGCACACTGTTACAGATTTATGCTCCATAAATATGATTTAGGGCCTGTAAAATGGACCTAAATTTGAGCGTAAAACAGGCCCGACAACAACTTTAAAACTTCATTTTTTGACTTTTTCACTTCATTCTTCACATCCTCAAGCCCTAGAATGACCATTTTCTGTTCTCCTCATCCTCGTACATCAAGGTAAGTCCCTCATATATATTCCTAAGTGAATTTTAATGATTATACATGAATTCTAAGTGAAATCCTATGTTACCAACCTAGGGTTTTCAAGAAAACCCTTCTCAAAGGTTCAAGTGAAGGTTTTTGGGATTCTTCTTCAAAGTTTGATTCTTCTTCAGGTGTTTTGGAGCGATTAAGGTATGTAGGGTTTCTATCCACATGTGGGAATATCATTTTTCTTCCCCACGACACGTTCATCCATGAAAACACGAAGTTCCATAAACCTAGGATTTCTATTTCGATTCATGATAACCCTAAGTTACATGTAGCATGCTATATCAAGTTTTTACTACTAGTTCGCTACTGTATTCTTGATATTCCACTTTCGGTTATTGGAAATCCCTCTGTAATCCATGAACACCCATGCTTTGCATTCCGTGGGTTCTAAATGCAAGATATGAGCTATTATGCTTATTTTCATGAAAATCTACATGCTTTCCATGTTTTCATACAAGTTATACTATATACTTATATTCATGCTATATTATACTCACGAATCATGTTTACAAGTCATGTTTATGTCAAGACCCAATCGGAGGGCCATGACGGGCACCCGGAGCTAACCTACCGAGCACCTCTTAACATGCTTCACAGTATCATTCTAGGTGGACCATAAAGATAACCTATGAACATCATAATCTACAAGGACATGAATCCACAAAAGTAAAAGCTCATCTATATGATCATCATCAACTATGCCCACATATATACAAGCCGACAAGGCTACCAAAAGTGATATACAAAAATATGAACCGATGAGGTTATTGGACACCTAGCTATATACATCTGTCTACGAGCTTCCACATGAAGTGCATGACATTATAAGGACAGGACAGGACCCTGCCATGCCCATATGTACACAAAAGAATAGTACCACTAGGCTACAGCTCCGAGGCAAATGAAGCGCTCCTGAAAGATAGCTGATGAAGCACCTAAGGACCTGATCCGTCTCCCTGCCTACCTGTGGGCATGAACTCAGCATCCACAAATAAAAGGACGTCAGCACGGATAATGTACTGAGTATGTAAGGCATGAATAACAACATAATGAAGATATGGAAAGTAACATGAGATAAGAGAGATAACCTGTACATTTGGATGCCTCTTAAGGAGGATGTCATGCATGCTTAGTTCTTAAAGAAAAACATCTTTCATATATATATATATATACATACGTATTGCTGCGAAACGTGCAGCCCGATCCATATATCATATTATATATATACGCATTGCTGCGGAACGTGCAGCCCGATCCATATATCATATCATCATCCTCCCGCGTTCGAGATGATATCATAAGCTGCCCACTGCAGTGGTGTCCACATCTACGTGCTTGCCCGGCGCGGTATGAGAAAATACATACACATATATAAAGCATGCATGAAAGCCCAAATAAAACGCTACTACTCTATCGGAGTGACGTAAGGTCGGTAAACCTCCGATTTCTACTATGGAAACATCATCATCGTTATGTCTCACCTCGAAAGAAAAACTACCATAAGGTGAGACCAACAACAAGGAATGAAATCAATAATCATGGAACAAGCTCAATAATGTCATGAGAACATTAAGAAATATAAGCTTTGATATATTTAGAAATGAAATCATCATCATCATGGAGAACACTTCTCAATAATATCATAAGAACCTTGAGAATCATGTATTTCTTGCATCTCCTAGTAGTAGGACATTATGGATATCAAGTATGGGTTCACAATAAGGGAATCATGCCTTTAGAAAGAAAGGGTTAGCCTTAACATACCTTTACGTCTCCTTAATTACTTAAGGTTCTCCTTCCAAGGCCACAAATCTACATTAAAAAGGATTCATACTAAGGTTAAGTCTTAAAAACACTCTTAAGTTCAAACTAGAGTAATTTGTGAGCTAGCGAAAATTGGGCAGCATTTCCCCTATTTCATCTACTTCTACCAAATTCCAAAACAACTCCCAATCAACAATAACATCATCAACAATACCATTATTAAGAGACTTCATTCAAGTTATGCTCCATTCAATCCCAAAACTCCTTTTCATAATCAACCCATAACAACAATTTCAACACTACTCCATACACACTTGTATACAACACTTCCTCATCATCATTATGACAACTCATAGCAAGATTATACTCATAACATGCCAAAATTATAACTCAAGTTAATTTATAGCTCAAAATATCCTCAAATTTGAGGTGGAAATGGTGAAAAATGAACCTTGGGTCAAATTTTTAACATCAAAAATCTTCTCTCTTGGGCACCGACTTTTTGGACCACTTTGAAACCTTCAATAATTTGACGCTCCGTCAAATTGGTCGGTCAAATGGACTACCCAAAATGGCCTCATTGGAACTGTTTTAAAAGCTGGGAAAATTCCATTTGATGGGCCGAAAGTTTTGCGGTCCGTCAAACCGAACCATCAAATTTCTCTCTTCGAAAGGTCGCCACCGTCTTAAGACACCCATAACTTTTTACTCCGATGTCACATTGACGAACGGTTTGTTGCCTTGGAAACTAGACTCAATGAAATTAATTTTGGATGGATAAAACACACCAAAACTCCTCATATTCGAGGAGATATATCTCTCTCAATTTGGACCAAAAATCTATCCAAAATTCTGCCAAGTTTTCCCAAAGTTTTGACTTTCTTAATTTCCTTAATTCACTTGTTCTCAAATCCTTCCATAGCTTATTTCATGAACTTAAACCCTCATAACCATAAGATAGGCACATATAATCTCATGTATCCTAGAAGATAACTCCAGTGTCTATGATTAGGACAACTAACACCTAACGAATCTCAACGTACAAAACTACGAGGTGTAACATCCTTTCCCCCTTAAGAACATTCGTCATAGAATGTTAGGCTCTTAGGGATTCTACAAAAATTTCGCCAGAGTTTTTCATGTAACTATATCACTGCCATCTTGTCACAACAACCCAAAATATATAATGTTTCACAGGGCTACAACGACAACAACAATATTGGCCTCACACGACCGAGAAATCACAAAAAGAAAGCATTACGCACTGAGGACAATGGTGGCTCTGTCTAAACCTCCTCTGGGAGTAGAAACAAATGTGGATACCTGGACCTCATATTTTCTTCAGCTTCCCAGGTCATTTCTTCCTTATTCCTGTTCCCCCATAGAACCTTAACTGAAGCTATATCTTTAGTCCTTAATCTCCGAACTTGTCTATCTAGGATAGCAATGGGAAACTCTTTATAGGATAATTACTCGATAATTTGCACATCAGTTACAGGTACAACTCTAGAAGAATCTCCAATACACTTACGAAGCATTGACACATGGAAAACTGGGTGAACTGACTCCAAGTCTGAAGGTAGATCTAACTCAAAGGCTACCAGGCCCACTTTGCATATAATCCTATTGGGTCCAATGTATCTAGGGCTAAGCTTACCCTTCTTACCAAATCTTGTAACGCCTTTCATCGGTGATATCTTCAAGAATACCCAGTCACCAACTTGGAATTTTAAATCTCGTCGGTAATTGCCCGCATAAGACTTATGTCGACTTTGGGCTGTTAATAATTGGTCCTGAATAAGCTTGATCTTTTCCATTGCTTGCTGGATCAAATCTGGCCCTACTAACTTAGTCTCTCCTACTTCGAACCATCCGATTGGTGATCTACACTTTCGCCCATATAAAGCTTCATATGGGGCCATCTTAATACTAGAGTTATAACTACTGTTGTATGCAAACTCATAAGTGGTAAATGATCATCCCACCTGCCTCCGAAGTCTAGGACACATGCTCTTAACATATCTTCGAGAGTCTGAATAGTGTGCTCAGCTTGTCCATCAGTCTGAGGATGAAATGTTGTGCTAAGACTTACCTGAGTCCCCAAACCTTCTTAGAAAGACATCCAAAAATTAGCTGTAAACTGTACTCCTCTATCAGAAATAATTGATACTGGAACACCATGGAGTCGTACTATCTCTTTGATATAAAGCTTTGCATAATCTTCAACTGAGTAGGTAGTTCTGACAGGCAGGAAATGAGCTGATTTTGTAAGTCTATCCACGATTACCCATATAGAATCATACTTACGCTGAGAACAAGGCAAACTGGTAATGAAATCCATATTAATTACTTCCCATTTTCAAGTCGGAATCTCCATAGCTTGTTACAATTCCTAGGCTTTTGATGCTCGATCTTTACCTGCTGACAGTTAGGACATTGGGCTATGAACTCTGCTATGTCTTTCTTCATTCCATCCACCAATATATGGATTTAAGATCATGATACATTTTCGTCGCTCCCGGATGAATAGAATAACGGGAACAATGGGCCTCCTCCAAAATCTGGCGACGTAATCCTACAACATCAGGAACACGCAATCTGCCTCGACGTCTGAGAACTCCATCTGCAAAGATCTCAAAGGATGACTTTTTGTTCTGAGGAAGTGTATCCCTATAATGAACCAACATGGAATCCTCATACTAGTGCTCACAAGTATCCGTCCATTGAATTTTAGCTGATTTCTGAGTCATCTTCGTTAGTGGTGCAGAAATAGAAGGAAAGCCTTCTACCAATCTTCTGTAATAATCGGCTAAACCCAGAAAACTATTAACTTCAGTAGGTATTGTAAGTGTTGTAGGCCTTGGCCAAGTCTTTATCGCATCAATCTTTAACACGGTTATCCACCCGAATACCATCAACTAAGATAATGTGCCCGCTTGATATCATCGATAAACACGATCACGAAAGAATCCAAGAAAGGTCTGAATATACTGTTCATCAATTCCATGAATACCGCTGGTGCATTAGTCAGCCCGAACGACATCAGTTGTAACTTGAAATGACCATATCTGGTTCTGAAGGTCGTGTTTGGAATTTCCTCCTCTCTAATTCTCACCTGGTGGCACCCGGATCTTAAGTCTATCTTTGAAAACCATTTGGCACCTTAAAACTGATCAAATAAATCATTAATCCCTGGAAGTGGAAATTTATTCTTTATTGTCACCTTATTCAGCTGCCTGTAGTCTATACACATCTACAAGGAACTATCTTTCTTTCTTACAAACAACACAGGTGCTCCCCACGGCGATGAACTAGGCCTAATAAAGCCTTTTTCTAGCAAATCTCTTAATTGTTCCTTCAACTTCCTCAATTCTGCTGGAGCCATTCTATTAGGAGGAATAGATATTTTCTTAGTATTCGGTAACACATTAATGGCAAAACCAATCTCTTGCTCTGGTGGAAGGCCTGGAAGTTCATCCGGAAATACATCCGGAAACTCATTCACTACTGGAACAGATTGAAGAGTTGGTGACTTTACTTCGGTATCCTGAACCCAAACTAGATGATAAATATATCCCTTAGCAATCATCTTCCTTGCCTTTAGATAGGAAATAAACCTACCCCTCGGAGATGTTGTATTACCCTCCCATTCTAGAACTGCTATCTTGGGAACTGGAAACGAACCATTTTGCCCTACAATCAACATTGGCATAACAAGAAGCCAATCAATCCATAGCCACGGTGACATCAAAATCTACCATATTCAACTCAATCAAATCTACCATGGTACGACGGTCACAAACTATAACCACGCAATTTCGGTATACCCGACAAGCTATTACTGGGTTACTAATGAGTGTAGATACTTAGAAAGGTTTAATTGGCTCAGATTTTACCCCAATCCGACCAGCAGTATAAGGAGTAATATATGACAATGTAGAACCTGGGTTAATCAATGAATATACATCATGAGAAGACTCTGATAATATACCTGTAACCATATCTGGTGAAGACTCAAAATCCTGCTAATGTATAGATGCGGTTCTGAGGACTGCTCGAACCAGATACTCTCCCTCTACCTCCACCCCGGCCTACTGGTGCCTGTGAGCTTTGCCCCAGGGGGCATACGGATGATGAGGAACTGCTATTGATCCTATGGGCTGAACCATACTTCTACCACCTCGAAATGGACACTCACACATAATACGGCCTGGCTGGCCACAAGCATAACAAACATCTGAACCCAATCGGCACGGTCCCCAATGTAGCTTATCACACTGAGTGCATCATGGTATAGATGGTCTCATCTGACTGGAACCACTCCTAATTTGAGAACTAGAAGCTCTGGAACCCTAAGCTGGCCCAAAACAAGAGGGTCTATCAAACTTGGATCCAGGAAACTGTAGAGGTGCACTAGCTACTGGATGAGCTGAGCGCTTAGAAAACTGCTGCCTTGGGCCACCTCTGAACTCACTATTGAACCCTGAAAACCTGGCCCTCTTGCTATGATCTCTATCACCATGGCCTGCACCCTGCCGCTAGGCGCAGAGGCTACTGACTAAGTCAACAACTGAATGACCTCTCTCATCTCCTGGGTTGAGGCATCTGGTGGAGGAAATGGGGGTGTTGGAGCTGGAGCTGAGGTTCCTTCATGCTCTTCTGAAATGGGTAGTGTATGGGGGGACCGAGATGGAACCTTATTCTGAGGCTAGCCTTCCTCTATATCTATCGGCGGTACTCGCTCAGTCTTCCTTCCGGACACTGTCTTGCCCTTCTGGGCTACTGTTGCTTTTCTCTTCATAGGCAACGCTGAAAACATAACGCACGGTTAAGAAAAGGGATATTCTTATATCATGGCGCTATCGCACGATCTATGATGAAGAAGAAAGATCAATCATTCCTAAATGTCCCGTAGCTTCCTGTTTATAAGTGTGGCACGATTCATACCTATAAACAAGACTCTACTGGACAAGGCTCATAGACACACCCTAAGACGAACTGCTCTGATACCACTTTTGTCACGACCTAACCGGAGGGCCATGACTGGCACTCGGAGCTAACCTACTGAGCACCTCTTAACATGCTTCACATTATCATTCTAGGTGGACCATAAAGATAACCTATGAACATCATAATCTATAAGGACATGAATCCACAAAAGTAAAAGCTCATCTATATGATCATCATCAACTATGCCCACATATATACAAGCCGACAAGGCTGCCAAAGTGATATACAAAAATATGAACCGATGAGGTTATAGGACACCTAGCTAAATACATCTTTCTACGAGCCTCTACATGGAGTGCATGACATCATAAGGACCGGACAGGACCCCGCCATGCCCATATGTACACAAAAGAATAGTACTACTAGGCTACAGCTCCGAGGCAAATGGAGCGCTCCCGAGAGATAGCTGATAAAACACCTAAGGATCTGATCCGTCTTTCTACCTACCTACGGGCATGAACGCAACGTCCACAAATAAAAGGACGTCAGTACGAATAATGTACTGAGTATATAAGGCATGAATAACAATATAATAAAGATATAGAAAGTAACATGAGATAAGAGAGATAACCTGTACATCTGGATGCCTCTTAAGGAGGATGTCATGCATGCTTAGCTCTTAAAGAAAAACAACTTCCATTCATATATATATATATACATACTTAATACTGCAGAACGTGCAGCCCGATCCATATATCATATCATCACCCTCCTATATATATGATATCATACGTGCAACCCACCGTAGTGGTGTGCACATCTACGTGCCTGCCTAGCCGTCTATAGCGCGGCGCGGTGTGAGAATATATATATATATATATATATATATATATATATATATATATATATATATATATATATATATAAAGCATGCATGAGAGCCCAAATAAAACGTTACTACTCTATCGGAGTGACGTAAGGTCGGTAAACCTTCGATTTCTACTATGGAAACATCATCACCGTTATGTATCACCTCGAAAGAATAACTACCATAAGTTGAGACCAACAGCATGGAATGAAATCAATAATCATGGAACAAGCTCAATAATGTCATGAGAATGTTAAGAAACATAAGCTTTGATATCTTTAGAAATGAAATCATCATCAACATCATCATGAAGAACTTTTATCAACAATACCATAAGAACCTTGAAAATCATGTATTTCTAGCATCTCTTTGAAGTAGGACATTATGGATATCAAGTACGGGTTCACAATAAGGGAATCATGCCTTTAGAAGGAAAGGGTTATCCTTAACATACCTTTACGTCTCCTTAATTACTTAAGATTCTCCTCCCAAGGCCGCAAATCTACATTTAAAATTATTCATACTAAGGTTAAGTCTTAAAAACACTCTTAAGTTCAAACTAGAGGGCAACATTTCCCCTATTTAATCTACTTCTACCAAATTCTAAAACAACTCCCAAGCAACAATAACATCATCAACAATACCATTATTAAGAGACTTCATTCAAGTTATGCTCCATTCAATCCCAAAACTCCTTTTCATAATCAACCCATAACAACAATTTCAACACAACTCCATATACACTTGTATACAACACTTTCTCATCATCATTACGACCACTCATAGCAAGATTATACTCATAACATGCCAAAATTATAGCTTAAGTTAATTTATAGCTCAAAATATCCTCAAATTCATATTTGAATTGTCTTTTCATTTTCCTCCTTCAACCAAATTGTATAACAATCAAACAACCCTAACAACATGCAATAGATAAGAAAACTTACCTTAATCACACAAGAGCAAGCTTTGGATCAAATTACTTCACTAGGATAAAACCTCCAGCTTCAACACCAAAGAGATACTTGAACTTTACTAACCCTAGTGAGCTTCCTAGCACTCGTATCCCTTGATCCTCTTGGGTTTGGCCTAGATTAGCATATGAAATTGAGGAGAGAGTTTTGGAGAGTATTTGGACCAATTTTGAGGTGGAAATGGTGAAAAATGTACCTTGGGTCAAATTTATAACATCAAAAATTCGGGCACCGCCTTACTTTTTACGGCCACTTTGATGGCCGCAGAATATTTGACGCTCCGTCAAATTGGTCGGTCAAATGGACCACCCAAAATGGCCTCACTGGAACTATTTTACTGTGGGAAAAATTCCATTTGACGGGCCGCAGAAAGTTTTGCGGTCCGTCAAACTGAACCGTCAAATTTCTCTGCCCGAGCAGTCTGTCTTAAAACACCCATAACTTTTTACTCCGATGTCACATTGACGAACGGTTTGTTGCCTTGAAAACTAGACTCAATGAAATTAATTTTGGATGGATAAAACTCACCAAAACTCCTCATATTCTAGGATATATACCTCTCTCAATTTGGACCAAAAATTTGTCCAATATTCTGCCAAGTTTTCCCAAAGTTTTGACTTTCTTAATTTCCTTAATTCGCTTGTTCTCAAATCCTTCCATAGCTTATTTCATGAACTTAAACCCTCATAACCATAAGATAGGAACATATAATCTCCTGTATCCTAGAAGATAACTCCAGTGTCCACGATTAGGACAACTAATACCTAACGATTCTCAACGTACAAAACTACGAGGTGTAATAGTTTATGAATCATGTCTACAAGTCATACTTACATGTTATGTTATAAAAATTATTGGCTCAGATGCCACCTATATCTATGTTCATGTTTTTAGGAGTAGCATAGGTTTACCGAGAAGGCTCAGACAGCCTGAAACTATATATACCAATGTAGGGTAAGGGCTGATCCGCCCAAATTAGGACGATACCTTCAGATAATTGAATTTGATCCTTTCATGTCATACTTATGTCTCATACCGTAGCAAGGTGTGGAGCTGCTCTGCTGGTCGGGCCAGGTAGCAGACTCCACGTACCCACATGGTGATTTCATGTTATTGCTTATACTATGGCTCTCATATATATATATATATATACACACACTTAAAAATGTATTTTCTCATGTTATAAATTTATTCATGTCAGATGATGCTCATGTTCATGTTCAGCTTACAGTTTCAATTTTAGATCTATTATTTAATGTGCCATGTTTATTTCATTCAGTTGCTTTACATACCAGTATAATTTAAATGTACTGACGTCCCTTTTTATTACCCAGGCGCCTACATTTTCATGATGCAGGTAGTGATTTACAGGACATCGAATATAATGTTGATTTTATTAATTTACAGGACAGTTTCGCTTTTTAGATCTATTATTTCATGTGCCATGTTTATTTCATTCATTTGCTTTACATACCAGTATAATTCAAATGTACTGACATCCCTTTTTATTACCCAGGCGCCTGCATTTCACGATGCGCAGTAGTGATTTCAAAAATCGCATTCATGTCCCACGTATCTATCGTGCTTTTATACTCATGTCCATGTTCTAGCTTCTAAGTGCTTTTCGAATATAATGTTGATTTTAATAATGATCTAGGAGAATGAAATTTAAGTGTTTAAAAAATCCCTATGGAATGCACACCTATCGCTTGAATAAAAGGATAATGCCTAAGACAAAGTCTTATTTTGACTCCAATGTTTTGCTATCTATGTTTTTACATACTCGTGCCCACGATCCACTTTTTCAAGCATTCACTTATAGCAATATCATGACAATGATGTTGACAGGCAATGATGAAAGTAAGTCAAGATGGATGTCCTACCACGATTCTATGTAATCCGTGCTTATGTTCCTATGGATAATGTTTTACAATCATGATGACAATAATCAATTATAAGAGTAGGTTATATGAGTAAATAAGATGTTGAGCTAATGCTGAGTTTCATCTCCAAGGGAATTTTTGAAACTATCTCATAACTTGGCTCAAAGGGTGCCCTTGATTTCACTAAGTACCTATGCCTTGTTTATGTTCAAAGTGACTTTCTACTCATGCCTGAAGAATGAAGTATTCATGCGTATGATTCTTTCCCTCATGAGCTTTATTTTATGAAGATGGTGTCGACTTACAATAATAAGAGTAAGCTATGTTGAACCATGTCCCATTCTTTCAGTTTATCTAAGTTCTAAAGGTAATGCTTTATTTATGCCCTACGTCCCTGAGTACCCAAGAGTGAAGCCTATAATCGTACTCCATGCATGTCACTTATGTCTTATTCTTACTTCAGTACTCATGACCAAATGCCAAGGTATGTAACTTCAATGTACCCATGTCACGACTATATCTAAAATGAAGTGTCTCATATGATTCGTACCTATGATTCCTTTCCTCTCAATCCTTTATGATTCGCTCACGATAATGGATTTGATGAACGAAAAAACAAGATAATATAAGGTGTTTGCATCTAAGTTTTAGAGCGAACAAGATAAGGTTCAAAATAATGTATGTTCCAATTTAAAAGGAGTTCCTTTCATGTACGCAGTGGTACTTATTTCAGAAGTATTCTACTCAAATTTGACGTATTCATGTTATATTCATGTTATACCTATGCTCGAGCTTCATGCTATATGTTAGGATCCTATTACTGTTCTATGACTCATGTCTGTCTCATTCGCACCGAGTTGTTCCTTCACTGAAGGCCCAAGTCGTACTCTTATCTCATATGTCTACCGTAGTAATATACGAACATCTATGACCAAGTTGACGTGCCGTAGAAATACGGCACATTTGATGCCTTTTTACATAAAGTTTTAATTATTTTTAAGTAACTTGTTGTCGTTTTTGATGTGTTTTGCCTTGTAGGTATTTTGGTCATGTGATGGAAAATACATGGAAAATAGCTTGAAAAAGGCCCAAAATGTAAAGTTTAGAAGAGGCAGATTCAGAAAAGGATTTTACGGTGACTTATACGGTTCGTAAAAGATTCTAAGGACCGTATTCCTTGTCCCATACATCAACAGAAACCTCTTTAAGACAAGTCAAAATACAGTTAGGATTTACGAACCGTAAAATATTTTACTACCCGTGAAATCCATCGTAAAACTGCAACAGGAACTATTGCATGAAGCGTCATTCTCTGGTGGAAATATACAGACCGTATTTTTGTTTTACGGTCCGTAAAAATGAAGCATGCAAAGAAGACCTAATTTGAAGAATTCTGTTCTACGGTGGATGATGCAAATTTTATGGACTGTATTCTTGTTTTACAGTCCGTATTTCTTTCGTCGGGGCAATTTTGTATGAAATTATTTTCCATGTTTGGACCATTATAAATATATTTTTTCAAGGTTTGTATTCATTATTCTGACTTTTACTCTTGGTCTTTGAGCATTAAATACATAGAATATTAGTTGTTGAAGCTTTTAAGAAGGAATCTTGCCCTTTTGTCATCTTCTTCATTACAACTTTGTAAGCTTTATGAATGCTTTTCATGTTATTATCTTTTATTTAATGAATATAAGTAGCTAATCCCATTAGCTAAGGTTGTGAGACCAAATATGTTAGTTATGTGATTTGGTTTTGCATTCAAACTATTTGTTAATGGTGTTTTCTATTAACTCTTCAAGCTTGAATGACTTTTAATGGTGGCCAACATTGTTTGTGCCTAAATACTTTTATTTTGCTTGGAAACGAAAGTAAAAGTTAGGAAAAGAGTTAAATAGAAAGAATTTGGAGATTTAAATCCCATCTAATAGCTTAAGCTAAGAATAGTAAAGCTAACGTGAAACTAAAATGGGTGTTCATAATTTCTTCATTCTAAGGCTTGGAGAAGCTTAGAAATGATATTTATTGATTTGGTTGGAAAACTTTTGGTAAACAAAAGAAACCCATTGTTTATTACATCTACACAAACTAATGAATTGAATTAATACCCATTTGCATTACTTTCCTTTGGAACCACAACCTTAGTCCCTTTATCAATAGATTAAATTTACAATAATATTTCTCTAGCAATTAGCATAACAATCTTCAAATCAAACAATATTTATAGCCCCTTCCCTAGAAATATAGACTAATGGTCAAGCGTTACACTTAGTAAGTAAATTTCATCATTGTATTCTCTGTGGGATTCAATCCCAACCTTGTTGGGTTCTATATTTGACCAACGACCACTTTATACCTATTTAAAGTTGTATTTGAGCATATCAAATTTTGGTGCTGTTGCCGGGGAATACGGTATAGAAATTTACCAATTAGTATAAAACTCTACTTGTAGTCTTTATTTCTCTACTTACTTTTTGTTTTTGTTCGTATTGTTCGGGTGAAATGTCAGACATCGAATCCGATGATGGAATTGTAGGGGAGATCGCCCGCCCCCACTTCAAGGGAACGCAAGTTTCAATGTCAACAATACGATGTTGCATCTGCTCAACACTAAGGGCCTATTCGGAGGTCTACCCGCTGATGAACCGAATAGGCACCTTAATAACTTTTTTGGGATTTGTACCACCAATGTGCACCCGAACGTCTCATGTGAGGTGGTCAAGTTGAGGCTTTTCCTGTTCTCTCTCACGGGGGAAGCCGCTGCATGGTTGGAGGATCTTCCATTCGGTTTCATCACCACTTGGGCGGAATTGACCGAAGCATTCCTCAAGAAGTTTTTCCTCCGAAGTATTCCTCAAGAAGTTTTTCCCTCCATCCCAGATGTTGCAACTCCGCGATGAAATCAACAATTTTCATCAACTTCTTAATGAGGCTCTCCATAAAGCTTGGACTCGATTCAAAAAGAAAGTCAAGAGTTCTGCATAGCATGGGTTTCCCGATAGTGTTCTTCTCCAAATATTCTATTGGTCACTTGACTCGGTCAACAAGTCGGTGGCTAACAATATTGTGGAGGGGTCCGTTATGGACAATTCATATGATGTGGTGAGTGCTTTACTAGATAAATTGATCGAGACCAATGAAGCTTGGCATACTAGAGAGGCGAAAGTCGTTGGAGGAGGTCCGTCTAAAATAGTATTGTCTCAGGGAGAAATAAAGAAGGAAGAAGACAGAGATGAAATAATTGCTAATTTGGTCACTCAAATGGCGCTTTTCACAAAGCATGTATTGGGAGGAAGTACTAAACGGGTGAATGCGGTAGGGTCTTGCGATGGAGGCCGTCAAGATGAACAATGCTTCCAAATGTGTGATCAAGAGGCTAATTTTGTCTACAATCAAGCGGAGGGTTCCCAGCCTAACTACCAAGGTTCCAATCAAGGACCATGGCAGAAAGGTCAAGGGAATCAATGTTAGAACAAAGATTAAGGAAACTCACAATGGCGGGACAACAATCAAGGTGGTTATAATAACAATTACAACAATCACCAGAGCTCTAATCCCTATGTCCCACCCTATGGAATCAACAACTTTCAAGCCAACCATCCACTAGTGATCCCGCTAGTTTGAAAACGGAGGACATGCTATCTAGAGTGTTGAAGAAGGTTGAGTCGACTGACGCCTTTGTCAAAGAGACGAGAGATTAGATGAAAAGCATGGGGAAAGTTGTAAGTTCTCACTCAACTTACATTAAGCAATTGGAAGCACAACTTAGACAAATCTCTGCTATCCTAAATCAAAGGAAAAAGGGCACAGTCCCTAGTGACACGGTTGCAAACCCAAAGAAAGATGGTGACTATAAATGCCATGCAATTACTACTAGGAGCGGCAAGACACTTGGGGAAGAAAAGTTGGTGAAAGATGATGTAGTTATTGATGATGAGGCAATTGCTGATGAACCCATGCTTATTGAAGAAGAAAGTCGTCTGACGAAGAATAGGTCTAGCATTGAAAAGCCCATTGTTGTTAAAGAAGTATCCGAAAATGATGAAGCTACCCAAGGCAAGAAAGTGGTGGAGGAGGTAGCTAAAGCTTTAACACCTATTCAAAAACCTCCTCCTCTAATTCTTCAACCGTTGGCAAAGAAAGCGGATGAGGGGAAATTCATCAAGTTCATCGAAAATTTGAAACAACTCTCAATCAACATCCTATTGGTAGAAGCCCTTGAAAAAATGCCGGGGTATGCTAAATTTATGAAAGATCTTATGACAAAGAGGAGGCAAATTAGCTTTGCGACGGGGGATGTTACGCATCATTGTAGCTCCATCGCCATAAAGGCTTTAGTACAAAAGAAAGAGGACCCCAGAGCCTTTACTATTCCATGTACCATTGGGGCGCATAAATTTGCCAAAGCTTTGTGTGACCTTGGTGCAAGTATCAATTTAATACCGCTTGCAATATTCAACAAGTTGGGTTTCGGCACAGCCCGACCCATAATAATGCGGTTACTAATGGCAGATCGAACCGTTAAGAGGCCAGTAGGATCCTTTTTGATGTACTTATGAGGGTGGACCATTTCATATTTCTGACCGATTTTGTCATATTTGTCACGACCTATTTTGGCTAAGCTGTGCGGTCACTTACATTTCCCACCTCGGTAAGCGAACGCTCAACCCAACAATAAGTAAAGACATGAATAATTAAATCGAGCAAGAGGAAAAGAATAAATACGTAAGTCTCACAGTAATATATAATAGAAATAGTCCTTTAACATCAGCTAACTTATATCAAGAATAAAATTTAGCACCCGTCGCAAACTCATCCTGACAACCATGCCAGATACCAATTTTTCCCTTCCTAATCTCTCGAAAGGTCCTCATATCCAAGATATTCTATGAAGTCTCACTTCGGTACGCGCTTCCCACAAAAGTCATCCTTCAAGTCCTTATTGTTAACTTCTTTTCTTTATTACACGCGATCACAATACGTTGTCCACATTCGATGTCATCACCGAACTTACACTTGTTCTCACATACCAAAGTCTAATACTCTACTGTTGCTGAATCGTCGACCCGCCATTGGTTCGCCAGTGTCATGCACACCATCATAAATCCCAGGCGAAGAAAAAGTCAAACCGATCATATAATCGAGCAACACACTATTGTTAAGCCATAATTGCACTTTGTCACTTCCGGGCAACCCAATGCTGAAACTTGGAGACCCTGTAACCCTCTGAACTATCTTCCAATTTCTCACGAACTGTCACAATAAACAATTCTAATCGCGACTCCACACAACAACCGAGTCTAATCGTGACTCCACAAAATCGAAACCTCAGGCCATAACTAGTGACTGAACTGGGCCACACGTCCGAATCAGAATAACACATCTCGTACCATATCACGACACGTCATAGATCAACCATTCACGTAAGAATTTAAGGACTGATTTTCATCTTCTGAGGATGATCAAGATAAGAAGGTCCGGATACCAATTGGAATTGACTAGATACCAATTTGATTGAAGTCGCACGAGAGAATGAAAGAATTTAAAGTTTCCTAAATGTCTTATAGCCTCTCGCAGATAAGTACGGAGCTCATCGTACCGATTCACAAGACTCTACTAGACACGCTCTTGTATTATAGACCGGGTAACATAGGGCTCTGATACTAACTTATCGCGACCTATTTCGGCTAAGCAGTGCAGGCACTTACCTTTCCCACCTCGGTAAGCAAACCCTCAACCCAACGATAAGTAAAGACTTGAATAATTAAATCGAGTAAGAGGAAAAGAATAAATATGTAAGTCTCACAATAATATATAATAGAAATAGTGCGGAATAAGGAGCACCCCAAGGTCTGATCTAAGTAATACAAGAGCAACTGATGAAAATATACAAGTCTGGATTAATATTACATAAATCTGACTGTGTCTCAGAATAGCAGTAATAAGACATAAAATAGGAAGAGTCTTTAAGGCAGTGAACGTCTCGTGCTCACCTTGGAAACTCGCAACAATGCTAATGATGACGATCAGCCACGAGAGATGGAAGCAGACCCAACCTGATACTCTACATTTATAAAGGAATGCAGCAAGTGCTAGTCAGTACAAAACAACGGTACTAGTAGGTATCATCAGCCGACTAAGCATAGCTAACTTCACAGACAATAAAGCAAGATAGGCTGATAAACCAACAAGTGTAAGTCAAACACAATCGAAGCCAAGTGCACGTCATCACCTAAATAGAACATCTAACCCCAAAAGTGCCAAGCCTCAATATATCAAATCTGAATCTAACATCACAAGTACAACACCAAATCATCTCAATGTAAGACGTGATACAATACAATGCAATAATGTATAGATGCAATGCAATGCCATGCAAATGTTATGTACATATGTACTCCGGACAAAAATATCGACATCTCGGTAGCACAACCCAAGGTGACTCATGAAGTCTAAGTGCCACTCGTCCCGGATATTTGCCCAACAGACAGACAAGACCCCGAATCTTTTCCCACAGAGAGTTCTCACCGGTACCACCCTGGGGGACCCGCGGAGTCCACACACTCACTCAATCCATGATTCCGCAACTATCGTAGGATATCAGACTCTCACGTCACTCTCATTATAAAATCGAGCCCAGCTCATCACAGTGTTTCATTAAGTATCAACAGTGTCTCAACAGTATATCATGAAGAATAAGAATGCATGCAATGCATGTATCAACATCAATAAACATGCTCAATATCACAAGTACCAACAATGGGTACGCCAATAATATATCAGAGTCACAAGTACCAATAGTGGGTATGCCAACAATATCATAATCAAGTCCAATATCTGCTAACAACACGTGGCATCAAGCCAACACAATAGAACAATCAAATCACAACACATAGGGTGGATAGCCCCAATCACGCAACAAGGCCCAACCTAAGACAATATCCAACCCAACTTCATATCCGAAGGTTTATACTTTTCTCCGACAATTCTGACTTCCCAACCCAAGTCCTAAAATGCATCCGAGTGTATTGGGAACCAAATCAGATATACTTACAAGTTCTAAAGGACCATACGAACCTTTCGGGATTGACGAATTTTCAAAAAAGGTCCGTTTACCCAAAAGTCAACTTTGAGTCAATTTTTTTTCGTTTTAAGCTCAAACTTCACAAAAAGCCGCCCGAACCAAATCTAAACACCTCGAGAAGCGTGTCAATAGCCTCCTTAGGTCCAAAGGGAGCTAACCAAGCTCAGGAAAGGGTCAAAAGGGTCAGAAATGCAATAATGACCAAATGGGTCGTTACATCAGATACCAATTAAGCAATCGCTAGTCCTCGAGCGACAAGGAAGAGAGGATAGAAAAATGCTCGAATCAACAATGACTGAAGATATCGGCCATGCACATCGGACTTCTCCTTATTAGAAAGATTCTCACTGAACAAACTGAATCCCCAACGAATGATACAGAAACTACCAGACCGGTACTTCTCCAACACCGAAACATGGAAAACTGGATGAACATTCAACAGATCTGGTGAAAACTAACTCATAGAACAAGGGTCCAACAGCGGATAGTCTCAAACAGGCCCAAGTACCTCGGCTTACTTACCAGTCACAACTCTCCACACTTAGCTCAAGTTCCAATTCTCATATCTCCATATTCGGATTTCCCTCACAACTGATCCTCAAATGAATGAATTGCTTTACTCGAATTCTTTGATTTGATAAAACCGTACCTCTGAACACAAAGGCCCCACAACTACTTCCCAAACCGATGCAATCCTCTAGAACATAGTCACCACTATAACCCATCCTGAACCGATGAAATACTCTAATTCTGCTAACCTTTCCTTCTCACTTACTAGAGTCATTTCTCGTACCGTGATTCCTTAGAAACATAAGAATACATATACAAAAATTCTGAACCCATAACTTACTCTCGCTAGAAAGAATCCTTGATTCATCTGCGATGTCCGCTCAATTCTATCAAAAACTGATCTTACCGGCAGCCAACTTGGCCAGTTCCGAATTTCCTTAAACCTTCAAATCACAATATAGGAACCATACCACTGAATATTTCATTGAGCAAACAACTGATCACTATAGAGACCTTTCGTACAACAGCTCCTCCTCAAATCTGTACTAAGCTCATTGCAATCCATTATTCTATCCAAGTAATTGTTCTCAGAAAATATCATCAAATTCACTAGGAAATCTTGACAAAGCTCGGTAAATCTGTCATACCTCAATTCTGAGCCGAAACACATAGAATCTTTAAATATCTTCCTGAAAATATAACCATAGACCATTAAGCTTAACTCAAACCATGCTGACCCTGAATGAATGCATAGCTCTTGAATATCACCAATTAGTCATTAGATCTGACTCTAAATTTCAAAACCAATCACAGACATATCACGTATAACAAATCCTGTCTATCATTTTTAACTCCACAAGTTGAGTCCTATCCCAGTTATCAACTTAGTATCGAAGAACTATACCTTACGATTTCAAAATTTATGTTTCTCAACTTTCTTGATACGCAAATCCGATACCAACCTGAACCTTTCGACGCAAAACCTGAAGCCTCATACAATAATTATATAACCATCAAACCTCTCGTAGTACCACCTTGATATGCTCGTAAATTCTCCAAAATTATCCAATCTTACACTGTCGCTCGAAATCTCACACAATTATGCCCATGTCCTTAATAACCAAAAGCTTTTACCTAATCTGTCCAATCAATATTACTTGCAATCATACTGCATTACCACGAGTAGGGTCTCACCTCGAAAATGTACTCCAGCATCAGATAATAGGTATTCCACAATCCCTTCTCTTAAAGCACAGTGACTCATTCATTGTAGAATGTTACGAACTTTTCCAACGGTGTACCACCACGCCACTTCTTACAAATCTCAACATGTCGGTTCACTAAATATGCTTATTACTAGCTGCCGATCCCAAATCTTACGAAATTTTCCTCATTTCACTTAGTCCATCTATAGACTTCCTTCCTTAAGCTCACACAATTATCTCAAGTAATCCCAAGATGTCCTCATTCTTGCCGACTCTCGATCAACTATACACTATCTCGGCTCTTCCTCCTCGATCTCTGTCGGTTCATATATATCGCGCATCGTCGACCATTAATCGAACCCACTCAGTAGTCTATCACAAAACCATAAGTCTAGTACACTGACTGAAACACATTTGAAGGTAATAGTAGGCCATAACTCTAAATCTAGCGTATTACACAACCAGTCTTACTAATATCCTCATGTATCTCACTGAAACGTCTTTGCCCGAATTACCGTACCCAATTTTTGAAATGTATACCAAACTTAACTTAGTTAACCCATCATCTTCTATTCTATCATTTCAAGTACCATGTTTAATAATCCCTTACTCAAATCCTTAACGTTACTAGTCCTCAAAGAATCACCTCTTACCTCAATTATCGAATCTGAATACCTCTAACCACTTCCACGACTATCCCTTTTTCTTCAATCACCCAAGCCGAGTAATAACACACTAGTAGAGGGATCTAGCCAATAACATAATGAATACAAGGTTCTAACTCTTAGTCGACCACTAATCTCTATTAGTCTATGACATAACCGAACACACAGCCCATCCATAAACTCTTAAGCCCACTCTACACTGTACACTGCAACCAAACTCCCATATCACTAACTCTTGCTTCAACAATTTCCTTTCTGCCCTTAACCTCGTAGACACCCATCAACCTTATCGGTCATACCCCTTACTGTACATCATGATATAATGTTCCTGTAATCCAACACGGCTCAAATCCACTCGATCCTCTAAACTAATCACCATTTAAGCCCGACAAACCATAAAACAAAATCAATGCTTCGCCTCCTGTCTAAGTGAACACCCTGTAACTCCTCAAGTCAATAACTTATCGCATACGCCCATATTTAAATCATTTTCATCAGTCGTTTACTCGCTCCTCAAAGCCTATAACCTAATCAAATTTAACGACCAAACGATGTGCCCGTAGCATTCACTAAATAACCGAGTAGTCCTTTAACATCAACTAAATTATATCAAGAATAATCTTTAGCACCCGTCGCAAACTCATCCTGACAACCATGCCAGATACCAATTTTTCCCTTCCCAATCTCTCGAAAGGTACTCATGTCTAAGATATTCTATGAAGTCTCACTTCACTACGCGCTTCCCATAAAAGTCCTCCTTCATGTCCTTATTGTTAACTTCTTTTCTTGATTACACGTGATCACAATATGTTATCCACATTCGATGTCATCACCAAACTTACACTTGTTTTCACATACCAAAGTCCAATACTCTACCGTTCTTTGAATCATCGAACCGCCATTGGTTCGCCAGTGGCACATACACCATCATAAAGCCCTGACGAAGGAGAAGTCAAACCAATCATATAATCGAGCAACCCACCATTGTTAAGCCATAATTGCACTTTGTCACTTTCGGGCAAACCCAATGCTGAAACTTGGAGACCCTGTAACCCTCTGAACTATCTTCCCATTACTCACGAACTCTCACAATAAACAATTCTAATCACGACTCCACACAACAATCGAGTCTAATCGTGACTCCACACAATCGAAACCTCAGGCCATAACTAGTGACTGAACTGGGCCACACGTCCGAATCAGAATTTTTATCTTCTGAGGATGATCAAGATAAGAAGGTCCAGATACCAGTTGGAATTGACTAGATACCAATTTGATTGAAGTTGCACGAGAGAATGAAAGAATTTAAAGTTTCCTAAATGTCTTATAGCCTCTCGTAGATAAGTACGGAGCTCATCGTACCGATCCACAAGACTCTACTAGACACACTCTTGTATTATAGACCGGATAACCTAGGGCTCTGATACCAACTTATCACTACCTATTTCGGCTATGCCGTGCAGGCACTTACCTTTTTTATCTCGGTAAGCGAACCCTCAACTCAACGATAAGTGAAGGCATAAATAATTAAACCAAGCAAGCGGAAAAGAATAAATATGTAAGTCTCACAATTATATATAATAGAAATAGTGCGGAATAAAGAACACCCCCAGGGACTGATCTAAGTAATACAAGAGCATCTAATGAAAAATATACAAGTCTGGAATAATATTACATAAATACGCATGTCTCGAATAGCGATAATAAGACATAAAAAAATAGGAAGAGTCTTGAAGCGCGAATGTCTCGTGCTCACCCGGAAACTCGTACAATGCGATGATGACGATTAGCACGAGAGATGGAACGGGACGACGATACTGCATCCATAAAGGAATGCGACAAGTGCGGTCGATACAAAACAATGGTACTAGTAGGTATCATCGGCCGACTAAGCATAGCTAACACAATTCAGACAATAAAGCAAGATAGGCAGATAAACCAACAAGTATAAGTCAAACACAATCGAAGCCAAGTACACGTCATCACCTAAGTAGAGCATCTAACCCCAAAAGTGCCAAGCCTCAATATATCAAATCCGAATCCAACATCACAAGTACAACACAAAATCATCTCAATGTAAGCCGTGATGCAATGCAATGCAATAATGTATGGATGCAATGCAATGCCATGCAAATTCTGTGTACACATGTACTCCGGACAGAAATATCGACATCTCGGTAGCACAACCCAAGGTGACTCGTAAAGTCTAAGTGCCACTCGTCCCGGATCTTTGCCCAACAGATAGATGAGACCCCGGATCTTTGCCTACGGGGGGTTCTCATCGGCACCACCCTGGGGGACCCGCGGAGTCCATGCACTCACTCAATCTACGATTCCGGAATTATCATATAATATCGGACTCTCACGTCACTCTCATTTTAAAATCGAGCCCAGCTCATCACAATGTTTCATCACGTATCAATAGTGTCTCAACAGTATATCATAAAGAATGAGAGTGCGTGCAATGTATGTATCAACATCAATAATCATGCTCAATATCACAAGTACCAACAATAGGCACGCCAATAGTATATCAGAATCACGGGTACGCCAACAATATCATAATCAAGATGGAACAACATATTCCAATATCTACTAACAGCACGTGGCATCAAGCCAATACAATAGAACAATCAAATCACAACACACGAGGTGGCTAGCCCCAATCACGCAACAGGGCCCAACCTAAGACAATATCCAACCCAACTTCATACCTGAAGGTTTATATGCTTTCTCCGACAATATAATCTAAATATGTGCTTCGCTATATGAAGTCTCACGTGGTAAGCCATAACCTACCTGGATGGCCGAATAGCAAACACCGACAATCACTCATTAGCCTTGCCCTCCTGCTGAGCCTCAATATCAAAGAAGTCTAGGCATATTCCAAATTTAGATTAGAAATCATGAAGATCGATACTAATATTGCTATCATTCAATTTAGGTCAAATCCAACCCTAGAATTTGGAGAAACGGGCCCACAAGGTCAAAACGGGAAATTCGGGAGTAAAATATCAAATTAAGCACTAGGTGATCATAACCCAACAACTAATTGCTAATTTAGTTCATAGATTCACCTAATTTTGAATTTCAAGTAAAACTCCCAATTTTGGGTATAAACCCTAACTCTTATATTTCAAGAATTCAACACTAATAATGGGGGGTATATGATTAACATCCCTAGATACATCATAATCTGGCATAATCCCAATAAATTTCATCATTAATAAGCCTAGATAGCGAAACCACCAAAACCCACTTTTAATCTTCCATTACTAATGGACTACTAAGAAAAAAGGTTTCTAAGATGATTAGGAATAATGAATTAGCAAGAAGGTTAGGAGGACTTACCACCAAGAATCTTCTCTAAGGCTCCTCTAGAAATGCTCCCAAAATGACCCACTTTCGGAATAACAATGAATGAAAAGACTTGAGGTTTTATATCATTTAAATACCCAGTCACTGCCCGATCACCGCTTTCGCGGTCGCCTAGACTGCTTCAGCGGCGCCGCCCCAGCGATCCCTTGATCGCTACAGTGGGCATGCCTAGAGGGCACTAGCCGCTTCAGCGGTAGGGTGACCGCTATAGCGGTACCGCTGCCGCGGTGCTGGTGCTGCTAAAGCGGGCACCAGATACCAGAAACTTTCCCAAGTTTCATACTTTATCTCGAATTTCTGACTAATTCTCGAGGCTAGATGCTCACAAACCATATACACAAACACATATAAAAACACGCTACGAATGTGTTCGTGGCCTCAAAATTCCCAATGGAGGTCTCATTGACTGAGTCAACCCCCGATACCTCAATTCTGACCTCCCAAACCAAGTCCTAAAATGCATCTGAGTTCATTGGGAACCAAACCAGATATACACACAAGTTCTAAACTACCATCCGGAACTCTCGGAATAGACAAATTTCCAAAAAATGTCCATTTATCCAAAAGTCAACTTTGAGTCAACTCTTTTTCGCTTTAAGCTCAAACTTCACAAAAAGTCGCCTGACCCAAATCTTAACACCTTGGGAAGAGTATCAATGGTCCCCTCGGGTCAAAAGGGAGCTAACCAAGCTCGTGAAAGGGTCAAAAGGGTTAGAAATGTAATAACGACCAAACGGGTCGTTACAATATTGGATTGTGAGATTGACTTTGAAGTCCCCATTATTTTAAGACGCCCATTCCTAGCCACCGGGCGAGCTCTTATTGATGTCAGAAAAGGTGATCTCAAATTCCAGATGAACAGTGAGGAAATCACATTCCATATTTGCAAGTCAATGAAACAACCGACGGATATGAGTGTTGTGTCGGTTATAAACACTATTGATCAGGCCGTAGCGACCATCGTTGCTCATGGATATGTTGGTAACCAAAGTATTGGCGGCGGTTTTGATGAATTATGATGGTGAAAACTATGAAGAACTGAAGGAGACGGTTAATGCGTTAGTTGGATTGGGGTCCTACAAATACAACCCCAACAAGCTTGATCTTGATTTAGAGAATTGGGAAACTCCTCCCGCAAAGCCATCAATCGTTGAACCACCTACTTTGGAACTCCTTTCACATTTGAGGTATGAGTTCCTTGGGCCATGTTACGGTTCCCTTTTACGCGGGGGCATAAAAGCCACTATGAGGTTGTTGGTGCTCTAATTGTATTTTAGTAGTTTAGAGTCGCCACCTAATTTATTTGAAGGAAAACTAGGAAAACCGGGTAAAAGACTCTTCAAGCAAAAGAGAAATCTTTCAGTACCAAAGTTCGAGGTAAGGGTTCTGGTAATCCCCAAGGGAAGGTTTTACGCACCCTAGTATTAAAGATCCGTAGAATACGGTTGACCTACGAGCTTCAAAGTGTGATTAATGTATTATTTGCTTAAAAAGTGTTTAGTTTTCCGTAAAACGTCATTCATTTGTATCAGAAACTCAAGGAAAAATTTGGCAAAAAGTCTCCTTAGAAAAGGGGTTTTTAGGGTTTAAAATTCCACATAAGTGTTCAACTCACTTCATTTCCGGACTAAGACACACCCAGAATTTCTTCCGAGTAGAGTCGCTACTATTTTAGTCCATATGAAATGGGTTTAGTACTTATGGGTTTTATTATACTTATATAGAAAATATGGAGTATATCTCCGATTTTTGTATGTATGTATGTATGTATGTGTATATATATATATATATATATATATATATATATATATATATATATATATATATATATATAGGGATTTTTGTTTAAAGTCCAAATTATTTATTTGAAGCCCATATTAAGTTAATCCGTAATTCAGTCCAGAGTCCATCTTCCTCAAACTTGGTCCAAGTGAATTTCTCCTCATTTTCAGCCCATAAAGTTTGGGCTTTTGGGCCAACAGTCTCAATTTTCTTTTTTTCATTTAAATCCGAATCACAAAGTACTTTATTTTCTGGAAAAATTTCTCAAGTTTTCGGAATTCAGTCCAAGTTAAAGAATGTCCATTATCTTTTTCATAGTTTTCGCAACTGTCTTTAAGCTCATTTTCTCTCGTTTTCTTGGCCCCAAATCAGTTTTTACAATCCATTAAGCAGTTTGAAACTTTCCATAACGGGCTGGAGGCCCAAAATCGACTTAAACATTGTCATCTTTATTATCAAGTTCTACAAAGAGGCAGAGGGCCCAAATTGTTCGCTACTTAATCATTGTTAAAAAAAAAAAAAAAGAAGTCATTTAACCTTAATGAAATGTCGCACCAGTTTTAAAGTTTGATCGAAATCGAATTAAGTGCCAATTTTCATGCAAAGTTATATTAGCCGAGTTTTGAAAGTGTTTAAGCGACTTCCTAAGATACTAATTGTTATTTCCTAAATTCTAAACATGCATAGGGGTTTCAATATTTTTTCAAGTGTTTTTACAGATTCATATACACAAATAATGAAAGAAGTAGAGGGAGTTTAGGCTAGTGGGCCTACCTAAGCCTACCAGCTACTATTTTCACCCATAGTTGGGCCTTCAAAGCAAATATTAGCTTCCCTTTCTCTTTATCGGACTCGATCAATGGATAGAAGCAGTTGGGCCTTAGGCCCGACAGGTTTTTAGATGTGGAGAAATGGCTCAAATGGCCCGCGGGAGTTTCACATGCAACACGAAGTAGAAAAGGAAGATGATAAGATTAAACAAGTATTTTGGACTTAATTATTTACTTAATATAGAACACATTATAATTATAAACACACCTATACATAAACAAATGTTCAGGTTATTAATGCAAGAAGTCCAAACCAAAGTAGTATACACAAAGGAAGGTTCAAAAGAGACCAACAAGTCCAACTTAAGATAACTATGGCCCAAATAGCATTAAATGAAAATAAATAAAACCAAAGCCTAACAACAAAATACAGAAGAGTAAGCCCAAAAGCAAACAGAAACTTAAACAACAAAGCCAACAATTATGGACTCACACGAGTGATAATACCAAACATATACCAAATATACCAGTTTTTATAAACTATATGTATACAGAACTGGATATACCTGGTATATTCAGGTATATTTCCCTTACCTATCATGATGGAAAAGCCAATATTCAAGCCCATCAAGGAACACATTAAGGTCTTTATGATGCTTTGAGACTCCATTTAGATGAATGCAAGCAGAACCCAGGGGGAAGATAAAAAAAAGGGCAATGCGGTACATAATCCGCAAAGATCGGGTATCAAAAGCCAGTTTATACCATTTAACAAACAAAATGCTTCATATCAGTTTCAGATTTTTTAAAAGGTCACTCAGCACGCACATATACACATACTTTCGCTTGTTTTTTCTTAAAACTTGGAGGGTCCCATGGGATATGAGCTTCAACGAGGGAACCCCAGCACCCTAGAATAGAGAGATTAGGCTGAGTTAGCTAGAAACTCTAAGCCCATCATCCTTTTCTTAGCAATAGGTAAATCACACTCATGGTCACTCAGATACTAAGTGCCAACCTCCTTCAATTCAGACCTCCCAAGACTTAAACTCAACAAGCATATACCAAACCTCAAGCTATTTGTATGAACCAGTAGCCATACTCAGTTACACCTTAGCAAACACACAAAGGGAAGAATAGATCGATAGCAGTCTTACATGAACATAGCCATACTCAGTTACACCTTAGTAAACACACAAAGGGAAGAATAGATCGATAGCAGTCTTACATGAACAGGACAGGACTACAATACACTAAAAGTTCACGCTGAAGGCCTGCCCATCACTATCTCTTCTTAAGAATCACACATAAGTTAAATGTGATGGGTTGGGAAAATCATTTGTAGATCTTTTATGAGCTTCCATTTGGCAAAGGCATTTCCTTTGTGAAGAAGAGTTGTTGATGAAAAGCAGCTCTACAACACTTCTCTAACTTGGAAAAAAACAGCTGCGTGGAAAAAAGAATTTTCAAAATCTTGAAACAAACACCATTTTCCAAAAATTACTTCACTTGCAAAAAGTTCACACAACACACGCCTTTGATTCTCTAAATCTTAGGTCGAGAAAGTCCACAAGAGTGTCTTGATGTAGCAATTTAACGTATTACATTTGTCATTCGATAGGAACATGAAGCTTCCAACTGCAACTCAGGATCTAAATTTAGTGCTCCAGAGAAACGGCATTGCTAAAGTTCATTAAAAAAAATAAAAGGTACTTGCATAATAACTTACTAAAGCGGACAAAAATGAAAATACAGAAAGAGAACATTGTTAATTGAACATTAGGCAGGAAAAAGAAAAACAAAGAGCTAATTACTATTATAAAACTAAGCTAAAAGAACTATACTTCCTCGTCTCGACCGGTCGCTGAAACCTAAGATCAATATCTGAAGCTGCATATAAATTGCTTTTTATATTTTTCTTTGAGGATGGTACTTCTAATTTCCTAGTAACACCACTAGCACTGAAGAGCTTATTAATGACATCTTCCTTTTAGCTTATCATTTGGAAGTTCACATAATTCTCTTTCATGTTCCAGAGCCTCTGAGTTTAGACTTTTTTCTTGAAGTATTAGAACATGTAAGTTCATCCATGTTTAGGCTAAAGCTCTATTAATGGCAATGACAATTATGAGACGATTTGTTAACGATAAGAGTATATGAATGGACCAAAAGTGTCACACGGGCAAAATTGAGCAATTTCATATAGCTATCATGGCCGACCCCAAGAGGCAGTCTTTGACTTGTAAGTTGACATCTTATCAGACTTCCTCAAGAACTCTTCTTTGACCATCCTCCGCAGAAACTGATGACTTGGTAAATATAGAACATTTTGGTTCCATCATCGAACCACAAAGTGCCCGAAACATCTTTTTCAATTCAAGAAAACTCGAGAGTACAAATGAAGCTGTTAGTATTATGAGAACGACAGTGAATAACAAGCTCATCACTATGTTTACTTTATCTATTGTTTCCACATGTTTCCCTGATTTCAAACGTGAAAACATCTTAACAAGAAACTTGACTATGAAACTTGTGAACATACCCACGAGCACCGCTAATGTAATTCTGAATGTGAAATTTAACGCATAATGTTGGCAAGCTTCGTTTTGCTTATTCTCCATCTTTGTGTCTCTTCTTGGCTCTAAACTTCCATGAAGTAAAAAGAAGAAAGTTGTTATGAGAAGTAATATTATGTCTATATGGGTCCTAACTTAAAGAAAGATCATGCATTAGCTTGGAGAAGAAAGGGTTTGAATGTTGAAATTTTTAGGCTGTGACAAGAATGACTAGAATTGGTTTTATAACAAATAAAGCACTGTCAGAAAACGAAATTCTGGTTAAGTTTTAGAGTTACTCCCTCTGTCTCAATTTATGTGATATAGTTTGACTAGACACGGAATTTAAGAAAGAAAGAAAGACTTTTGAAACTTGTGGTCCAAACAAATCATTTGTGTGATTGTAAATCATTTCATTGAGGGTAACAGGGGAAGTTTAAAGTTAAATTATTTTTAAATATGAAAATGCATCATTCTTTTTGGGACAACTAAAAAGAAAAGTATATCACATAAATTGAGACAGTGAGAGTACTTTACAAGCTCTACAAGGAAACCATGAAGATTTGCCAGTTGCCTCCAGTTTTCAAGCTCAGATTGGTTAGTGTAGCACTTGAAAGTTGAGGTGTCACGTGTGACATTGATTGGAAACATCATCAAACAAGAAGATTCTCTTTTGAAGATCTTTTTACATTATTTTCCCATGTTAATACGTTAGTAAGGCCAAAAAGAGAAGAATATTCATGTACAATAGCTAAGGGCCTAAGGCTACGCTCCGTTACTATTAGGATTGATGGATATCCTTATTTAATCCTAAAGAACCATCAGATACAAGTTGCAAAGTTGTTGAGGGTGGCTCAACAGTATTTGTGGCCTTAAGCGAAATTTTAACGAGAGGCCTCTATCTTTTTACTATTTTATAGGAGTATATTTTATTTGACCCATATTTTCCTAGTTTTTTAAGATTTGAAAGTTGATAATTTGATAGCAAAATAATTTCTCTTGACTTCAAATGCTTGCTAAAATACTTGAAAATATGAAAGAAAAAAAAAGAATTTCAATACTTTGTTCTTGATCGGTTCTATTCTTGTTTTATATATAAGGGGTAAAAAATTTATGCGGCTCTCTTCTTCTTGTTTTTGCATAGAAAGACTGAAAATATGTGATACGATTTTTACAATGGTAAAAAAGCAGAAAGGATATTAAAGTAAAAATGTAAGTCACTTGTCAAAATAGTAAAAAGTAGAAACGCATTTTCACAAGACAACATCTCTAAAAACTGTTTTCTTTTACCCAGAAAACTATTTATGTAATATAAAATAATACTCAAACAGTGGAATCATAATTAAAACATAATATTCTTTCAAAAATATTGTCATTCTTCTTTTAAAATGCTTGTTTTTTTTTTTTTTTTTTTTTTTTTTTTTTTAAAGAATTATTCAATCCCAATAAAAAGTGAGGCCTTCATGATTGGGGGGCCTAAGGCAAAGGCCTTGGTTGCCACATGCTTAAGCAGCCCCTTGAGGGTGGACGTACTAATTCAAACAATTTGATTCAATCCTCGTGAGGGGCGAATGTAGCCTAAAGTATCGGGGGCAAATGAACCAGGTACTTTCGACACGGAATACAAATGTACGTGTAAAATTCACTATTTACGATAAATAATAGATATGAACCCATAATTTTGAAAATAT
Source organism: Lycium ferocissimum (assembly GCF_029784015.1). NCBI lineage: Eukaryota > Viridiplantae > Streptophyta > Magnoliopsida > Solanales > Solanaceae > Lycium > Lycium ferocissimum. Next base: position 33,024,780 of record NC_081343.1, on the reverse strand, counting down.
AATGTGTTCCATGTTAGGAATCTTAGAAGTTGAACCCATAAAACTTAAATACTTGCTAGATCTGCCTCTGTTCCTCATAGTTGTTCTTTCTCGTTTCTATAGGATAGGAGGATGCAATGTTTGAAAATGCTAAGATTGTACGAGCTACTCCGGGATCAATCGTGGTAAGCAGCGTTAACAAGCTCTGAGTCAACTGCGTTTTTTCCCATGTAAATACGCTATCACAAGCACTCTTTTACGGGAGAAATTGGCAAATAAATAGGTATTTTTTTAGCGCTAATTAAGCTTTAGCTAGAATTTCAAAGCTATTAAATGTTTATCAACCTTTTAAGCATAAATAAAATTTTCACAAAAATAACCTAGCTAAAAGACGAAAAATCTTTAGGAACTTTTATTAGTTCAAACTTCAGGGATTGTTCCTGGAGTTTCAAATGTACAGTTCGAACTCCAAGAGAAATTCATGGAGTTCAAACTCCAGGAGAAATTTAAGATCAGTCGTCTTTACCGAGTGTATGGATGAATGCCTCACTTCATTCATATGTGTACAAGACACTAGCCGCACTTAAAAGCAGAATACTCTACTGTTGAGTTAGCAACCCGAAGAAAATATCAAAAAAATTGTGTAGATCCAATCCGAAGAAAAAGAAATAAAGAGATTAGACAAGACAACCAAAAACCATTGAAAGAAGAAATCTAAAAAAATACATTCACACTTTCTAATTAATTTAAAACATAAAATAAAACTAAATAGACAACCTTTTTTAGGTCGAATTCCAGTAATTGTGATGGAGTTCAAACTTTTACAATCTCACAACATCTTCTCCCCTTTTCTCTGATTTCAGTTTCAAGAAAAGCATAGTCTTTTGACTTCGCAGTCGCCTTATCAGTTATCAACCCCTAACTTTCTAATACTCAAAGACACAAAAAAGTGTAAATAGATCTACAGCTGGCAAGTAATGTTTGGGTGTGCGAAAAAATTACAATATTGGTAGCTAAAAAGAAAAAGGAGCTACTTATAAGGTGTTGGATTACTCTTAATGAAACCATGCGGGCTTGGCCCAAAGTGGATAATATCACATCATGTTAAGAGTATCTTTGGGACGTTTTAACCTAACAACTGGTATCAGAGCCAATGATTTGGTGAAACGAGTATGAACTTGGCGGAGTGTGATGTGGGGCCCGGCTTAGTGCCTTTGCCCGTCTATGGTCCGATTTACAACCTTTACCTATAGAAGACGCATACACATCCTTTGGGCTTCGGTGACCGTAAATACTCTGACGATGTGGGTGGCACGCAGACATGTTGAATCTCTAACCCATGAGTTATGATAATGAGCCATGTGGAACTTAGTTCGTGGGGGAGATTGTTAGGTGTGCGAACAAAGTACCACATTGGTAGCTGGAAAGAAAAAGGAGCTACTTATAAGGAGTTGGATACTCTTAATGATGTGAGGCCTTTTGGAGAAAACCGTGCGGGCTTGGCCCAAAGCGGACAATATCACATCATGTTAAGAGTATCTTTGGGCCGGTTTAGCCTAACAATACTTTGGTTCCTAGATTCTTTCTAGTTAATCCTTTAGTCTTATTACAATTAATTCTATATGCATTAAACTTCGTCTAGTATTTTTTATTTGTCTTACAGATTCTGAATTAATTAAGTTTATTGTTGTAAAACTATTTCCTATGGCTGTTTAATTGTGCTGTACTTGAGAAATGTCCTATATTATATAAATTTTTTTGGATTAAGTAGTCTTAATTGATTTTGCTTGAAAATTTGTATGTCTCTATCTATGTCTATTACATCTTGGTTTTCTTCTGGTCTTCTTCTATTTAGAATTTGTGGCAAAAGGTTATTACCTATTCTATTATTTGAAAAACTTACTCTGGGTCTTTCTGATCCTTCTTCGTTTCTCGATCTAATTGAAAGAAGGTCCATTTTTGAGGCTTTTTAATTATTTTAGCTTTTTCTATTTGGGGTGTTATTTCTACTCTTTTTAACTGGTCTATTAATTCGTCTACCTCTTTATTTCTTGGAGTTTCTATGGTAGTTTTATCCTTAATTATTTTATCTAACTTTGTGTTAACTTCTAATAGTAATGCTATTATAGTAGTGTTTTGTTTTAGTAAGATTTGATCAGATTTAGCGCTAGGAATATAATCTTTATAGCCTTGTGGAAATGAGACCTTAAAAGAGATATGGTAGATTTTCAGAATAGTGCATTTCAAGATCCAAACGATGTTGATTCAGGGATGAGTTTTGATTCTGTTGCACTACACAATCTAGACACGTAAAAAGGGCTGATAAACATATAATTACTACAGCCAAGACAAAGAAAAAGGATATTCGTTGAAGAAAGCAACAAAGACGGATGAAGATAACTTTGATAAAGTAGCTTTAATAAAGCAGCTACAGGACCAACAAGGACAATAATATAAAGTTCTTCTGAAATTTTCACGTGACAATGGGGCCCAATGTGGACCCGGCTGAATTCAAAAAGATTCTTTAACAATTTGAAATCCGAAGTTGAAGTCCAGACTGGAAAGAGTCCAGCTTATTAAAAAAAGAAAAAGAAAAAGAAAAAGGAGATAAACAGAAACTTAGAGATATAACTACTTGATAAGAAGACATTCAGAAGTGAGGACGAAATGTTAGCCATGTCCAGGGTGTGGTTAAAGAAGAGGGTTATTAAGAACGAAGGTTAAGAGAAACACATGAACAGTGTAACAAGATTCATGACTGGACAGAGTCCAGATTATTAAAAAAAAAGGGAGATAAACATAAACTTATATATATATATAAGTTTATGTTTATCTCCCTTTTTTGGTAGCGCCAACCGGTTCCCATGTTTTATCAAACTGATTTCATCTTTCTTTTATCACACCATTTCCATCATGTATGAGTGTATGAATACAATAATGCTAAATCAATACGGTCAATGCCAATAATCATGATATGGAAGCCATAAACACCATAAGCCACATCAAGACTTGTATAAATCACAACAACCATGGAAATGGAATCAACAACTAATTTCAATCACCAAAGTGAATCTATCATATCACTTCACTTCCAAACATAACAAGTACCCCATAAGTCACACTGCGTAAAATAACGAGAACAAGCCCACATAATTAGAAATCATACTAACCTAAGAGTATATCCATCCCAACATCATGTCCGAAGACCTAATCATGCTTTCTCCTGTCAATTCTATACATACATACGTTTCACTAATCAAAGTCTAACTAAAGTAAGCCATAACCTACCTCGAATGCCAAACAGGAGCCACTTACAACTCCACCTCAGCCTTCCCTTTCCGAAGCACCTCAAAACGATCAAAGTCTAATAATATCAATGCTAAGTAAGTAAATGACTACAACAAAGTCAACTAATCGGGAAAAGAGACGGGTGTAAAAGTTACTCAAAATACCCCTATCGAATCACGAGGGTAAAATCAAAAATTAAGGGCGAAATTACACTACCCATAGTCCAATTAGTCATTATCCTTAATTTTATGGAATTCTAACCATAATTGGTCCTTCAATTTCATCAATTATACCAAAATCCCCAAATTAGAAAGAACCCTAAATTCATGAATTGATTCTAGAAGCCAAGGAAGATTCAAACCTAGAATCTATTAATCCACAATTTAGATAATAGGAATCAACAATTAAAACAACAATATCTAATTAGATTAGAGGGTTCAATGATCAACAACCTAGGTTTCCATGACCCATCACCTTTATTAGTCATTAACTACCATGGATACTAATAAATGAAGGGTTAGCTACAAGATTAAGGTACAAGGATTTGCCCAAAGATGATTCCACCAATGGTTTTTTAGAAATCACCCACAATGCTCCTTAGGATTAGGTTTTTGATGAATGGAACTAATGATTCGAATTTGGGAAAGAAATAAGGTTTCTGATTCAGCGATCTTCGCTGGGGCGAACAGACTCTCACTTCCGCGACCACGCCTTAGCGGATACTCGTCCGTTGGGGCCAAATTCATTAAATGACTTAGCCTTCCGCTCCTGTAGGCCAAGTCCCACTTAGGCGGACTCGCAAGGGAGAATACCCTCCGCTGGGGCAAGACATCAAAAACCAGAAAATTTCTAGTTTCATTAAGTATCAACCCAAAACCCTAACATCCATCCGAGACCTCCCGGAGACAAACCAAACAAATAGACACAAGTAAAAACATACTACGAACCCATCCATGACCTCGAAATACCCAATGGAGGTCACCTTGAATCGGTCAACCCCCAAACGGCTAAAATCAAGTTTCCAACCAAGTACCTAAAATGCACGAAAAAGCCTCGGGAACCGAACCGTACCACCCCACCAAGTCATATACGACCATCCAGACCTTACGAAATTGACGAAATTTTGAATAAGGTCTGTTTACCCAAAAGTCAACTATTGATCAAACACTTTCACTTAAGGATTCTAATTCTTTCAACTTTCACTAGAAACGCTCGAATACCTCGGGAACTGGGTCGACGGGGGTAATATAGTCAAAACACGTATAACAATCGAACGGGTCATTACATCAGATACTAATCAAACAACCGTTCGTCCTCGAACGAACAAGGAATGAAACGATGGAAATGTACCTGACTGGGTGAAAAGCTGGGGATATCTACTATGCAAATCAAACTCGGTCTCCTAAGTAGCCTCCTTGACTGGACAATGCTTCTACTGAACCTTCGCCGAAGCTATTTCTTTTGACCTTAACTTCTGAACCTCTCTATCCAAGATGGCTATCGACTCCTCCTCATAATCCAAATTCTAATCAAATAGAACCGAATCCCACTGAATGATATAAGACCCATCCGAATGATATTTCTTCAGCATGGACACATGAAACACCAAGTGAACACCTGACAAACCTGGAGGTAATGCTAACTCATAAGCTACCTCTCCCACACAATGAAGGAACTTAAATGGACCAATGAACCTAGGGCTAAGCTTTTCTTTCTTTCCAAATCTCATCACACCCTTTATGGGCGAAATCTTCAATAATATCCCCTCCCCAACCATGAACTCTAGATCTCGGACCTTCCGATCTACATACTCCTTCTGCCTACTCTGAGCCACTAGAAGCTTCTCTTGAATAACTTTCACCTTATCCAACGACTCCCTTAAAAGATCGGTACCCCAAGGTCTCACCTCAAAAGCATCAGACCAGCCAATCGGAGATCGGTATATCCTACCATATAAAGCCTCAAATGGAGCCATGTCGATACTCGAATGATCGATGTTTTTGTACACAAACTCTGCCAAGGGTAATCACTGATCCCAATTGTTACACTTCGGAAAATTTTCCGTTGATGCATAGTGAATAGAGTGGCGAAGTGTTATAGCCCGTATTTTATACGTTTGGAAATTTCGAAGTCGACGTGGAAAGTTAAGGGCGAGACCATCTTCAAAAATTATTTTAATGTACGAGTTGTCGTGAATATTATTTATGACTATTATTAGTATGGAAATATTGTGAGAGGCTAAGGGCAAAAAGAGAAATTCGGAAAATAGGCCGTGAAAATAATGCGGAAGGCTAGGGGCAAAATGGTAATATTGAGAAAAGTCGAGGGGCAAAACGGGAATTTCACCAAAGGGTTCATGAGAGTTCAAAAAGGGGCCATATTGGCCATGTGACAAAAAAAAAAAAAAAGAGGAAGAATGGAAAAGATGACAAATAAGTCATCTTTTAATTTAGAAAATTCAAGAAAAAGAATGAATAATCTAGAGAAATTGAGAGAGGGGCATGTGCCCCTCACATGCTTGAGGATTTATATATATATATATATATGTTCATCTTTTAATTCAAGAGAAAAGCAAGAAAAAAAAAGAAGACAAAGGCCAAGGCCATTCGGCCAAGGCAAGAAAAAGAATAGAAAAGAAAAAAAAAATCAAGTCTTCAATCTTTGGTTCAAAAATTATGTTCTTCAAGTATTTCTACCAAGTCAAGGATGCTCTTTAATGTGGTGCAATTGTTGGAGCAAGAAAACCATCCCTTGTGGCAAGTTCAAGATTCTAGCCAAGTGAAGAAATTGAAGGAAAGGTGAGAATTTCTCTTTCTTTATGTATTATGGAAGGTTTACGTGTGTTGTAGCAAGTTCAGCTTGAATGAAAATCATGGAAATAGTAGGTGTTGTGTGTGGCCGTATATGTTTGGTGTTATGTATGGGTGATGGATTAATTATTTTATGTAGTATGTAGTTGTTGTTATAATGAGTAGAAATGGATGATTGTGGATGATGTGGTATGTAGAATTACATGAAATTCATGAAAATGTGTAGTATGCGTGTGTGGCCGAATATGGTGGTGTTGCATGGAAAGAAATGAATACATTTTACTTAATCTTGTGTTGTTGTTGTAATGTATAGAAAAGAATGAAAAAAAAATCATGAAAATCTATGTGTTGTTGTTGTGGCCGAATGGTATAGGATATGGTAAGTTGATGTAATTTAATATTCTAGTTATTGTTGTTATGGGTTATGGATGAACAATGAAGGTTGTTGTCAAAGTTAACGTATATGAAGGATAATGAAAGGTATGATTGTTGTTGAAGTCGAAGGTTTCGGATGAAGTAGCATGTAGATTAAGTTGTTCGAACATTGTGCGAATTGAATTGAAGTGTTATTGAAATATATGACAAAGGTTGCTAGTGATAAAGTGTGTCTTGAATGGATTGTGGGTATTGTTGGTTGATATTTTTTTTTTTGAGTTTCATTCTCGGGTTGTTGTTGTTGATTGAAATTGGCCAAGTTGAACTTGGTGGGATGGAGTAATTACAAGGGAAGTGTCGAAATTTCGGTAGACAAATGATTACTTTGAATTTCAACTTCTAGATGCTCAAATTGACATTTGGTAAATGTGACCAAATCGTAGATTTTGGCATGATTTGCAAATTGGATTTGGAGTAGCGTAGGAGCGGAAAGAGGTATGTAAGACTTTACTTTCCTTTCTTGGCATGTCTTAGACGTAGTAGGTTTGGACATGGGCCTCGGGGACAATTCCTTTCCTAGAAATCCGAGATTGAAATTGGTCACTATTCATTCAAGAAATTGAAGTAGATGTTCATAAATTGTTGAAAGAAATGTCTAAACACCTAGAACTTGCATGAATAACACCCGATCACCCTAAAACCCTCATAAGTAATGTCACGAAACGTATTATACGTAAAGCGTGTACACCACCTCATTTGATCCGAGGTGGGCCCACTATTCCCGAATTCCCTCCTATTGTTCCATTAGGCTTATTTCCGTACTATAGTCAATGAAAGTTCTTGGTTATCATCCCGACTGTCAAACAATAGCTGTTTTAACTAAACCCTTGACCCCAATGTATGATTTTCCTACTAAAAGTTTACAAGTGTTTTCTAAAATGCTTATTTTTCTTCAAAAACCAAGCTTTACAATATTGAAGGTCTTAAGGACGAAAACGACGACTATGGCTCTATGATGATATGATGATAATGATGATGCCAGATATGAGAAGAAGTCTATGATGAGAATGCCAAGGATATGTTCTTACTACGAATATGACGATATGAAATGTTAAGCTATTTTTGAATAATTACTATTTTCAAAGGTTTTAAAGTAAACGAAATGATGCCTTATGAGCCTGTCCTATGATTTCTCATGAAGTTACTCTCCATTGATAGTCTCGCCTTTTTATTAGTTCTTTCAAGGTGAGATAAAGTGCCCGTGGTTATTCCATAATAAAATCGGAGGTTTTACCGACCTTACGTCACTCCGATAGCGTTATAGCTTTTCTTTGGGCTCCCTTGCATGCTATGGTATATGTATATATATATATATATATATATGTATATGGGGAAGATGGGGAGCAGGGCAGAGCGCTATAGACGCTGGGTTATACACGGTACATGTATCCGTATTTAGCATGACATCATCCCGGACGCGGGATGCCCGGACGCGGGACACCTACATCTGTATTTATTGTTAAATGGATCGTGTCATACCCTAATTTCCGTTAGGGCGTGATGGGCACCCGACCCTTATTTAGGGCCGAGCGAACCCGCTGACTCACATAGTTCTTATAATCACACTGGCCCTCAGATTATGACACAAATACATAATGAAAATTTTGCGGAGAATAGTGTACATTTTTCCTTTCTCGAATCAATGAAAATCGGAACATATAAAACAATATAGGACTTATAATACAATGCGTAACAAATCGTCGCTGACATAGCCGCTTACATAACCGACGTCTTATACCCACAACACTTTGTCACCGCAAAGTCTCTAACATATACAAACCGTCATAACATAATGCTCGACTCGGTAGCGCTCCGAGGAACCGGAGCTCGCCGATCCCATTGAATGTCTCCTACTAAAGTCTTCAGCTCTCCTCATCCGGGTGTACCGCGCGGATGAAACGCACCCCCGAAGAAGGGGGTCGCACGGAATATGTACCGAGTATGTAAAGCATGACACGTAGTAGCGGGATCATCGAAGTAAGGAGTACGAGAAAATGATAAAACTTTCCTTTGCAAACATGTATTACGTATATCAATGTTATAAAATCATCATATGAACATATAACGTGCCCCGGCCCTCTGAGGAGGGACGCGGTGAGTAAAATCATAACACACATATATAAACCGTTCATGTAACGTGCCCCGCCCTCTAACGAGGGACGCGGTAAATCAAAATCATAACATATGCATGTGCATGTAACGTGCCCGCCCTCGAGTGAGGGACGCGGTAAAAGGAATCATCATATGCCATCCGGCCACCTCTCCCATATCATCATATCATATAACATGCCCCGCCCCGCTAGCAAGGACGCGGTAAATATAACGTGCCCCGCCCTCCGGTGAGGGACGCGGTGAACAATGCAATGAGGTGCTCGAATACGTGCCCCGGCCCGGACGATGAAGGACATATCGAGGCCGGCACGAGCAGAGTAGTGAGAAACTATATGCACATAAAATATTTTCAAAGACTCAATGAAGTAGTCAACATGAATCATCATTTAAAAATCCGGACAATAGTCATATCAAATAGCTTTCGGACGGTACTTCGGAAACACATCTTATATCATAAGTATATCAAAGTATAATAGAGGCCATAGTCGTATATCAAATCATTCCGAGTCCGCCTATGTAAACTTAAGTCATTGTACGTTAGAGGATCATTTCAAGCATATCGAGGTAATCCGGTTTTGTTTGCAAAGTTAGGGACGTTTTTAGACTTAAAAACTTTTAGGAACAAAATCCTTTATTCACTATTTGAAACCCAAACATACATAAGACTTAAGGACTATATGAAGTGTGTCACATTATGAGCAATTAAGGATCATACACATACTCGGAACGTAAGAGCGGAATTACCCCCAAAGCACAAGTCATGTCATACCTTAGTACGTCTAAGACATGCCAAGAGGAAAAAGTAAGCCTTACATACCTCGATCGCTTCCTAAGCTAATCCAACTCAAGCCTCGACTTCTCACGATCTACAATAACATCGGTAAGGCATCGAACATTAGCCATAAACATCGAAGAACCCAATTCCAAGCCATTACTTTTTCTACGTAAATTTCGACAAGACCTCCCCTATAAATTGGACATCCCCGAGAATTTAACTCGCCAAATCATTATCAACAATACCAACAAACATAATATTTCCTGTGTCCAAAATATTCCATAGAATAGCCCACACATTATTTTCCAAATTTTCCAACCAACCAATTCGCGATATAACTATTTCATAATTTTTTTTATTTCCGTAACGAAGTCGAAATTAATACTAACAACATCAATAGAAACATCCTCCACATTCTACAAGTTGAATACATTCATTTTCATTCAAAATTCTCTTCAAATCTCATTCCATGATTCACAACGCCAACAAATGAATTTATCACACTATTTTCTCCGTTCTAGTTCGGGTAGAACTCTAAATAAACTTATTAGCAATGAAAAGTAACCTTAATATTACCTCAAGTGTGCAGCCACCACGTCCACCCCTTCTTTTTGGTCGATTTTTAGCTCAAATTGGAGGCAACGCAACGTAGAACACTTTTCTCTTCACGGGCTTCGGGATTCGGGGCTCAGATTTTGGTCAAAATTGATCTTTTCTCTCTAAGCCCTCTTCTCTCTTTTTCTCCAGAATTTTCTGGGTGTTTTTTTCTGAAAAATGAGTAGAAAAGGCTGATTTATCACTTAAATAAACATGGGTCATGGGCCTAACCCGGTTGGGCCCGGTTTGCTTGCCTAGCCCACCGACCTTTCCGCCTTAAAACGTCCATATCTCATTGTACCGACATCACCTGTGGACCCACGACCTATGGTTGGAAAGCTAATTCAATTATCTACAACTTCTGTATTTAGTATGTTTCCAAATTCTAAACTTATAATACCGTTTCTTCCCTCGAAGTCGATCACCCGAAAACGTTACTTAAAAATATTTGTTTGGAGGACTTCCACTTTGATTTGGCTCAAGGGTCCTTCTTGAGTTATGTTTAGCTTCGCATATGTGATTCGTATAAATTGTCACATGTCCCAAAAAATCTCAATGTGTGGGCCCCACCTCCTGCTAATAATCCGGCGCACAAAAAATACGAAATATAATATCGTCAACGTGAGTTTAAATTATGTAGTAACAACGTGATTGTCAATGTTTGAGGAAGCATGTGTCACGCTCAGGCTCTGGAAATGTGGAGTATAACAGATCGGCTGCCGACGCCTCGGCAATACAGCATGTTACATGATATATTTTCTATATACATGAAAAAGAAATGTTTATCAAAGACAGCTTAGCATGCACGGCATCCGCCCCCGAGTGGCACACACGTATAAAGTTACTCCTTTATCCTATGATACGGTCTATGTTTCCATACATTTATTACTCATGCACAAAGTTGGCGCTTTTACACGTGATATGTTCCATATGTACAGACATGACTTCCCATGATATGTCTCATATGTACGTAACACTCTCTTTACATGATATGCTCTACGCCTTTACTATGTTGTTATGTTCATGCCTTACATACTCGGCACAATGCTCGTACCGACCCTCTTCTTCGGGGCCGCGTTTCATGCCGCGCGGTACTCCCGTATGGATAGCAGCCAGGATAGAAGATGTTTCAGCAAAGTTGGCAAGCTCCATTTGCTCTGGAGTGTCGCCGAGTCAGCATGCTACGCTATGATGTTCGATTCGAAGTTAGAGACTTTGCAGACAGAGTCATGAGTTTAGTATGTCAGTCCTGATAGCGGCTTCATCAGCCAACGCGTCTTGTTGTATTATGTTTAAAAAAAAAAAATCTGGAGTTTTAACTACAACTTCTATTACTTGTCGACGTACAAATTTTTGAAGAGTTTTGATATGTAATAAGAGTTAGCGGGTTCGCTCGGCTCCAAACGTGGGGTCGGGTGCCCATCACACCCTAGTAAAGTCGGGGTGTGACATGAAGAGTACGAAGTATATGGTGTTTCGATAAGTAAGAAATAGAATTTGATGACCTTAAGTAAGATTTCAAAGACATTCGATGTTAGACGAGAAAGATTGCTAAGAGAAGGCAAGGCCTATGATAAGTATCAGAAAGAATTTATGATTAACGAGTTAATGATGACTTAAAGATATTTTAGAGAAGAGTTATAACAACCTTTAGATTGTTAATGAGGTGAGAAACAAGTGCCAAGAAGGTTCCATAAGGATTGAAGATCAAACGAGTCGACGAGAATAAGTCTCGGAAAGCTGGACATTATAATCGGTCAGATAAAATTCACGGACCGTATGTCCGTACCGTAGGTTCAGACTAATGGCACACCTCACTGACCAAACATACGGTCCAGACATACAACAAAGGCTGAAAAATATACGGACCGTATGTTGGTCCGTATGTTCCTCCGTCGGGAAGCACTGTGTTATTTAATAAGGATCCAAGTTTCATTTATTTCATTTCACCTTTCACTCCCCTTCTCTCTAAAATATCTCTCTACATTTCTCCCACAAGAATTCATGAAATATTAGTGATCAACTACATCACACTAAGTGAATCAAGTGTAAGAAACCATTAAAGTTCATCCAAAGCAAGAAATCCAAGTGAAGGAAAAACTAGGGTTTTGCTCAAGTGAGGTATTTGCACCCGAGGTTCAATCCTACACCATCTAAGGTAAGTTTTATGAAATTTCTTTGTGGTTTAAAGTATTTGGAAGTTAAAACACTTGGATTATATGAGAAAATAGGAAATGGGTCATGAATGTGTGAATAGTATCACTTTTGAGTAAATGTTGAGAATGAGTCATGATTCTTGATACATTATGAATATAATCATATTATAAATGATATTGAGAACCCGGAATAGACCTTGAAGATGAACGAACGAAATTTGTGTGATATGGTCATGAATATGGATGAATTGAAGTGAACTGAGAAGTAAGGATAATGTAGTTGAATAAAGGCTATTATGATGATATTGTGAATGTTATTATTGATGTTTGGGAGTTGATATATGATATGGGGGAAGTTGTATAAATAAAAGAGATGGTGTCCAATTTTCCTAGCTTTAGTCATGAATGCTAAGCTATCGATTCTCTAATGTTAGTTGCACTTTAATGAAGGTAGAAACGTGAGCATTGAAGAAGCACGAGCAAGTGATAGAATAGTTGAATGGAAAGGTATGTAAGGCTAACCCTTCTTTCATAAGGCATGGTTCCTTTAAATATTTATCCCTCTATGAGCCTATGATATTCTCCAATGATCCCATCTCTAAAAGCTATTAAGCTTATGATTCTTGATATGATACGATTGTACTAAGTCGCTTATACGACGAGAAATCCTTTAAGGATAGAGGCAATGAATGACGATAGTAAAAAGGCTAAAGATATTTATGAGCTTATATGTATATGTGCCCATGAGTGGCTATCAGAACCCCGAGCTTATATGGCCTAGTAGAATATAGTGAATATGTATATACGTATATCTAT